>NW_009259271.1:43223-52110 GCF_000687185.1 Egretta garzetta
AAGAACCTCTTCCGTTTCTTGCAAAACAATTACTATCAGCAAGGCATCCATACATTTATGCCTCCTTGTAGTACTCAAATCGCCAGATCCTACTTAGCACAATGTTAACTTGCTTCCAGGCACGGTGACAACTCCAACCTCATAGGCAGTATGAAAACCAACTCCCATGGCTTTATGAATACATTAGTTCTCATGTGATAATGCTCTGTTTAACTCCGTTAGTAACATATGGTGAATACACCTCAGGAAGTGCAGAGGTATATGATGCAAACTTACAATGAATGTGGAACAATAATATATACAGTATTTCAAAGAAGTCAGTGCTGACCACTGTAATTTATTGCAAGTGCTTGTCCTACCCAATACTCTATTGAAGCTTCTCTATGTGGAACTGAAAGTTTACAAAACACAAACTTTGTTTCAAAAGATTTGGGGGAAAAGAGTCTTACGGTTTGAAAAGGCAACACAATTGTTCCCTCAGACATGGAAAGAAAGCAACTAAAACTCGGTGTTTACTTGTTAATTTATCAAGAACTAATTTAAGAATTCTGAACACATGGGGTTAGCTATGCAACATAATAAATATGAAAATCTATGCATGCCCTAGAGAGCTTGACACCTCCCTACTGAGTTACAGCCTAAGTGAAGGCAATACAGAGGAAGATGAGACAAGTAGCACTGCTGAAAAATGCAGACATGAGGTGTCATGAATTTGGGGAGAAATAGCGCTGGTATAAAGCACTACTTAAAATAGCCCTGGACAGATATAAGCTGTCCCGATACCCATGTAATGTGGTACATATAATCCAAGACTATTCCATAATTGTCAAGAGTTTCCTTAAGAGCCTGGACATAAAAAGGCAGTGAGCCTCAGAGATTGTTACTGCTTTGCCCGTCTGATTCTGGAATCACAAGACAACTGCTCAGAGACACAGATGCTGAACAGAGTTACTCTTCACAATTCCCATGCTGTTCTCTCTCTGGATATATTTATAAAGGCAACATGGGTTTCTTTTTATTCCTCTTCTGCCATCACTGCTCTTAGTATCTAGACAGATTTGTCAGAAATAATGAGATGAAACCTCTTTCCAATGACAAAACACTGCATCTTACTCTCCTCTAACCTGCTTAACTGTTAATCCCTTATAATAGTCAGCAGAGACACAACAGTCTCCTGAGTTTCTAAATGGCATTTTGCTTCAAGTGAAGATCCCAGCTGAGCCATTTCTATAGTACGATGAAGAACTGGAGATGACAGTAAAGCTCTGAAAGTAATTTACTATGGCAGTGGGAAGTCAGTAATGTAGTCTCGGCACACTTTGCTCATACACTACTGCAAGAGCCTTAGAATGCAACTTGAGTAAATGAAGTTTTCTAATAGTCCCTGCTTGCTGCATTACATATTGCTCAGGTAACAAAATGTTCAGAATGATGAACACAACATTCACAGAAGTCATACAGCAGTAACACCAGATGCATCATCAGGGCTTGCTTGCAAGGAGGAAGAACTACAAGAACAAACTCTGTAAGAAAGATTTCAACTCTGTAAGAAAGATTTCCTCTATAAGACCACTAATGTGATAACTACTTCAGGGTACTACAGCACAGATGGGAGAACTGCAGCAGGAAGTACAGTATGTACTAAAACGGATGTGGTTTATTTGATGAAGAAATACAAAAATGCTTCACTATATTTACACACATGGTCTTGCCAGATCAACCAAACCTCACTCCTCAAATACGGTTCATACATTTGGTTCCCATGACTTCTCCTTAACGATGGCATCGTACACTGATTGCATCTGCCTTCTTGCATCGCAGTCTCTTTTTCACTTAAAGAACTCCATGCGCAAAATAGAGTCTCCACCCCACCACATCTGGTGCAGATGCCCAAAGAGGTGACAACACTGTCCTGATCCCGCAACCAGCAGCTTGTCACACACTGAAGGCCTTGCACCCAAAGGCAATCTGCTAGCAGTACCTCACCCAGCTGCAGCGTAGCGGTATGGGCCCTTCCACATCAAGTGGCTCCATGTCCCTAGGCAGGGTATCCACCCCAACACCTCCACCCTGCCACCAGATGCTGCAGACCCCTCCCTTCCACTCCTGGGACAACAGCAGTTTCAAGTCATTTCAAAAGTCCGTGCATTCACTGGGATGGGCTTCATCCCAACAATTGCCCTACTGTCATTAGAAAACTTAAAGGTATGCAAAATTAAGTCCTGCCTGAATACACGTAAGTCTGAAAAGTTAGGTTCCCAGCACCTAGCAGAAATCTGTAGCTTAAAGAAAAAAAAAAGGAGCATTCAAAAAGATTCCTACTTTTCTAAGTGTTTTAAAAAAACTCGGGTGAGTATTTCTGTCTTTCTTGCATTCTTTTCAAATGCACCGATCCAAGTGTTTAGAGAAGCTCAAGCTGTCAATTTACAAACCTAATGCTGCTCTGTACACAAAGCAGTGTTTTGGGACAAATACATGCATATATCCACATGGATAATTAACAGCTTGCAGTTGGTACAAATCGCTACTCCCCTGAGACTGTACTGCAACCATTCAGAACCGTCAACTATTGTTACTTGATCACAAGCTACAGTGGTTTAAATTACATTAAAATCTGAGCTTTCATCACAAGAAACACCAAACTTCTAGTAAACTTCTCCAGAAAATCTTGAAAACATGGTTGAGACACACCTGGGAAATTTTAAAGTTCAAAACGTAGTTAAGAAGAAAACAAGATTTACGTTTTTAAAACTGCCCCAACTGTTCTGAGGGGGCATAGACCCTGATTTTTCAATACTGTGGACTGGTACAACCCACTGCTGTTTTGTTTGACTGCCATAACTGTGATTCCAGCCATTTTTATGGCTGCGCAAACAGAACTTGTGTCATTACTTCAAAGTAGGTCAGTAACTGTAATTCCTATTTTACAGGCAAGGAAATCGGAGCAGGGGATGACAACCACTTCACAAAGACAAAATTTAAATCGGGAAAATAAAAAGGCAAATGCAGAACCTGGCTTCTCACTACTCTCAATTTTATACTCTACTAAATCTCGTTCCCTCTCAAAATGAAAAGGATTGGTAGCACTTCCTAATATGCTGCTGGAGAGGCCCAGACAGTGTGTCTCCTAAAAGTGCATCAGCAAAAGTTGATTTTCTCTCAAGTTGTGATTAGGCAGCAAAGAAGTATTACATAAAGATTTTTTGTTAACTGTTCATTCATGTTTAGTGGGCAATTCAGCACTACACTTCTCTTTCTATGGCAGCTGCAATCATAAAGTTTTGCAATAAGGGGTTTGCCTCTCAAAAACTGAGAGTGAGCTCAGTCAGAAAGCATGTCTTCCTTTGAAATATTCAGGAACAGTTCCTTAAAAGGATATATTGGTATCTGCAAAGTTAGTAACACTGGTCAGAAATCAATGTTAGCCTACAAAACAATAACATTCTCTTGGGAATTAACCACTGTATATGGCTGAATTAATGACTTCCATTCATTTTTATTTAAAAAACAGAATTTTGCTCCTATTTTAGTGTGTTCTTTTAGGTCTCATGCAAAAAAAAAAAAATCACAACTTTTTAAAGCTTATCTAGAATAAAAACCACAAAAAGTTTCAGTTTTCTTTTCCACTTACATAATTAATGTGATCCACTTTTGCCTTCTTGTTACTGCAATGTCATTTTTTTGCCACTACTGGATCCCAAGAACACAAACCCAAGTCAAGTCACAACACACAGTGATTCCCAAGGAATTCAATGGCAGAAGGAGCAACACTAAGAACACCCAATGTTTAGCCAATATTCTTGGTTAAAGTCCCTAACACTGGCCACCAAACCTGAATTTTCAGAAGTGTAGTGTAGGGTGGCCTCCTCCACATCCTTACAAAGGCTGTCTTTAAACAACTGCTATGCACCTCCCATCTCAAAATGGCATCAAACATCTAATGAGGTATTTCAAGGAACACATCCAATATTCACAAGTGACTGATTATTTAGATCAAACTAAAGCAGGAAGTGTGCAGAAAGTGGTCAAGAAGTGCTGGGAAAATGGAATATGCTCAGTAGTACTGCAAAGTACAGATCGGTAAATGCGCTGAGACAGTGAGAAGAAAAAGGAAATGCCCTAACTGTGGGGCAACAGAAACGGAGGCTAAAAATTGAGATGGAAAGGAAGAGGCAAACAAAAGCAGACAAAGCACTTTTTCATGAATCACAAGCCAGAGTAACTGCTTCCTAAAATGCTATCCTAAAAAGGCACCAGCCAGGCAAAGGGACAAGTAGTACCCCCATTCTCCTCATCTCTCTACGTCCTCTGATTTACTGGTTTAAGAATAGAAAAGCCGTTGTTTCTAAGGAACTCAGGTATCTAACCTACATAAATACTTGAAAACGTTCCATGAGATACTGTGTATGTCTTTAAAGACCTAGATACGGTATTTTGAAACACCTAGTTTTAGGCACATGGGAATCATAACAGTATTTTCCAAAGTACTGGATATGATTTACCTTGCAATTTTTACTTTCAATGAGATTTAGTCATCTAGGTCACGTAAGTGCTTAAGAAAGTGTTACTTTTTTCTGCTCCTGCTCCCGTATTTTTCACACAGATTACTTTAGGTACTCAACTTCAGTATGACTCAAAGCGTACATTCTCTCTGTAATCAATGGACATAGACAGCTCCTTCCAAGTGGTGAGGCACAGGATCAAAGTTAGATCCCTAAATTCAGTGCGAATAGCTATCTGTATACTGCATCTACATTTAGGCAAGCAATTTTGTCAAGGCTGGCCTTCCAATCTACCATAAGGTAAGGACATACCACATTTTTTCTTTTATTAATTGTCTAGAGACAGGCAAACCAGATTTTTTTTATGCATATGACTTCTCTGAACATCAAGGTTGGAAGGGAAGAAACCCACAACTCCTCTTAAACCACAAGAGGTGCAGGTACTTGCCAACTTTCATGTAAGTAACAGCATCTTAATAGCAATTTAGCTTCTACTGCACATCGAACAAAAGAAACACAAATGAAAAATTACCTGAGCACCATAGACTCGTTGCATTGCCTGAAGTAACTGGTTTGTATATTCAGTAAGGGTTCCTGCATCTTCTTCAAATACACTGAGCAAAGACCGAGTCTTCAATAAAAGAAAAAAAGCAAATTGTTTTAGTCTCAAGTGAAAATATTAAGAATAATCATAAACAACTGTAAATAGATGGTAGCAAAAAATACAAATCAGTCAGAAATAACAAGCTTTTAACTTTGCATGATTCTGTTTATTCAGAATCTCAAAACATGTAGAAATTAAGTCTTTCTGTTATGGATAGGTAAACTGAGGCATAAGGAAGTGAAGTGATTAAATGCTATGGCCAAATCCTGACTCCCAGCCTCTCGCTCTAACAGACATTCCTTCCGATATCATCAGGAATGTAAGAAATCCTGAATATCTGCCTGCTGACTGCAGTAATCCAAACCACGTTAAGGGCTCTGGGTCAAACACCACTACTTGCTCACTTTACTTCTCTGATGTCAGACTGCATTAAAAGCACCCCTTTCCATGAGATAATTTACAGAGTATTATTCACTCTCAACTGTCTTGAGCAACTCTTAAAGGGCCACTGCCAAAGCTAGCTGACGTAATGGGACCAAACAACTGAGTGTTCATCTACAACAACAGGCAGAGAAGTATACATCCAGTCAGAGATACCCCGTACTTTCTCCATTCTGCTAGCTCACCCTTGTCAGCAAACGGGGGAAAAAAGGAGCATAATGACTTGTGTTATCATAAAGACATAAATTCCCTTGATTTGTTTTGGTGAAATCATCAGGAACAACAAATTATGTTGCTGACACAGCTCCTGAGATGGGAAACAAAGATATCTCAGAAAAATGCCGAGCTCCAGCATTTGCTAGATCAAGACAATAATGAAAGAGGGAAGGCTGTCCCTTTAACAAAGTCATGATCCATCTTTAGCCTTAACTTCGGTAAATCCAATCTATTTGATGCTAACTGGTGATGTCTTTCCATCTGTTCAGCTAATTTATACAACATTAATTAGTTTCATCTGCTTCTGTGAGCGGCACACATAAACTCTGGTACTTTCATAATCATGTATGTAACAGAGCAAATGCTTTATCTATCCTCATATTACAAGAATCTCTAATGTACCTGAAGTATCCAAGTTCAAATCTGGGAAATTTATTTCCAAGATTTAAGATAGTTTTAAGTTGCTCTGCTGTTTTAACAGAAAGCACATGTACTTCCCCAAGGCATTTTTTCGCTGCAAAACTCTCTGCCCAGACTTCATGTTTGTCCTGAAAAACTCCAAATCAGCATCCTTCAAGAACCTTGGCCTAAGATTAACCATCATTTCATCTCTGCCGAGAAGCATCTAAGCCAGAAATTAGCGTTGCTCAGCGGTTAAAGTACACAACTTGGGAGTCAGTCCTTGGGTTCTATTCTAGACATTGCACGGGAATACTTCCATACTTTGAGTAACTCTAAAGGTTTCAACATTTCAGTCTGCTAACGCACTAAGCTGCTTCAGCACTTCCTACCTTAGAGACACTGGCAGTCAATGCATTTGGGAAACGAGTCTGAGATCTTAGCACGTAAGGAGATATGTAATACAAAGTACTGTTTTCAAATAAAGAGAACATAAAAACCAAAGAATGGAGAGAAGGCCAAGTCAATGAAATGAACACCAAGAACCCAAACCTATAAAGGGCCTTTGTGCAGAACTTCCCTACAAGGATAGTGGCATGGATTTCCAGAGTTTTCCACACTAAGCTATTACTTTAGTAATTGAAAACATACTGCTCTTCAAAAGTATCTGGTTTTAAATGTTTTATCTTCAATGATGCATTAAAATAAACAAATTTAATGTCAGCAAACTATCATCTATCTATACAGTGCTCATCTTCCTTGTTTTGTGTTACAACAGCACAAGAAATGCACAGGGTATGAAGGTGGTTAAAAAATAAATCTAGGGGAGGTAAAAATGATAAAACTTGACACAATGTTTATCAAGCCAAATCTCAAGCCAAGACTAAAAAGTTATAAAGAAATTGCCTGAAGTAGGCTACAGATCACACATTTCTGCATGCTGAAAAAGGTTTCCAAACATAGGAATGTCAGCTACACTCCTAAATCTTACTGAATATTTGCAGGTTCACTTTTTTCAGATGTCTAAATATGGGTTCAGGTAGAACAGCTCTGGGAAATAATTTCTGAAAGTCTTGGCCTTAGTTATCAGCATATTGTTAAAAATAATAAAACCAATAAATGATTCAAGCAGTTTGGAAGTTATTCTTGGAAACTTTTATATTTAAGAACACCATTTTAAATCACTGCAACAAAATACCAGCATGTGTATATTTTTGTTGTTGCTGGTTTGACAAATTCTGGAATAGCAGCTAATGCTGCTGAAATAAACCAGTAATCCAAATATTAAGCTAACATTTAGGAGGCCTCATTAATAGCACCATTATCTCGGCTTCTGGAAACATAGGAAAAAAAAAATTCTACTTTTATGTAAGTATTTCCCATTTAGCATGACTGCTTACGTAAATTTCTCTCCTATTTTGTGGCCAAACATTTCAAAATTAAGACACTTCTTATGGCCTTTTTCAGCCAGCTCTTGGAGACAAATCAAGACAAAAGTACTATAGTGTTGGGGAGAGAGAAACCAAGTTTCAGAAAACTGATGAAGAAATAACTTTGGCCTAATTCCCTTCTGCCTTGCACGTAATTTACATTCTTCACACAGTTTATACAAACTGAGTTTATGGCCTCATTTTACCATCCCTTTCCATCACTGTGACTGCACAGGGCAGCGGAGAATCAAGTCACTTAACACACAAGTAAATGATCCCATAAGCTGACACACTGTAAGTTCTGTGGGACAGAGACTGCCTTTTTGCTTTGATATATAGAAGACAGAACACTCCACACACCCCCCCCCACACCCCCCATTTCCTTGCTCTAAAAAAATTTATTTTAGCAATACGGGGCCTTTATAAAAATTAAACAATACCCCTCCCTCTCAAAGTTGTAGGACTTGAACAAAAAGTAATGACCAAATCAAGCCAAAACATCCTGCAAATACTCGCATTTATGCACAGCCTGGTACTTCTAGTAATCACAAAGGAGATGTTGAGAGCCTTCATTTCAGGTCAGAAGGAAGATGAAGACCTCCAAATTCAATTCAGTGCATTGTTCTGCTGCTTTCAGTCAGTGTTACATTTTTAATCATTGAACAAGTGTTGACCGAAGAGGTAAATGGAGTTCACTTATCCTGCGTGTCAAGTTCTTCAGCTCCAGAATGCAGTGGGGAGGTTAATACTAAAAATGTTCATAACTGCTCATAATAAATCTAGCACATGTTGGTAAACTGTGGAACGCAGAACAGTTCAGGCTGGCAAGGAACTCTGCAGGTCACCTGTCCAAACCCTTGCTCAAAGCAGAGCTGACTCTGACATTACATCAGGTTACTCAACGCTTTTTCCAGTTGAGTTTTGAAAATCTCCAAGGATGGAGATTCCACATGCACCATACCAAACAGATGATGAAAATCATTCTTACTAGGATGGGATTCTATGGAAACACAGCAAAACAGGATAAGAAGCAGTGATCAAGATGAGCCCCAAGACTCATTAAGTCCTGACAGGTGCATGTCCAATCTTGGCTTCAAAATGTCTCATGACAGACTCCATCACACCTTTCAGCGATCTGCTCCACAGCTTACCTATTCATTCCTCCTCCTGATCCATCAGCAGATGAGTTAGGATTACAACACAGGGCTACTTGGGAGCAGGATCCATGCCAATCCACCCTGCCCTCCCTTTTCTCCCTGCTTCACCAATTACTTTTGTATCTCTGTCTGCACCAC
>NW_009259271.1:52140-59841 GCF_000687185.1 Egretta garzetta
AACTTCCCCTCTTTCCCCTTCCCTCTCTCCTCCACCCAAACTTCCCTCCTTCCATTCTCTTTTCACAGCTCTTGACGCTTCACACCCCTCTGCCCCCCCAAAACATCACAACGTGGCCTCTTCTCTGTGGGGTCTCCATGGTCCTCAGGGGTCACTTCTGCAGTTGTGTTGCATTGTGGCTCTCAGCACTGGGGCACAGGGTGCTATACTGGGCTGGGTGTAGCACAGGGATGAAGGGAGAAATGTTCACCCCTGCCTGCAGGGGCTGGGAAGGAAGGGGCAGCAACCGCCTGTCCTCGTTTCTTGGACTCCTTCAGCAGGTCATCTTCGGTAGGATCCACCTCACCTCATCTATCCTTATGGGAAGCCCCTGTATCTTAACTACCACCCTTGGGATTCCTCACCACGAGCGGGGAGGAGCAGGCATGATGGCGGTGACATTCCTTCAGCCCACTTTTGTCACCGCAGCGGGGTGACTCACACCACATAAGTCTCCCTCTCCCTCAGGGACCTTGACCTCAGGGACCAAGCCATGCCCACCCATCCTTCCCCAACACACCTCACCTCTTCAGGGCAACCCTTACCGCCAGCCAGCGCACACCCAGATGGGACAACATGAGGAAAAAGCCAACTGAGGGGTTACTCTGAGGGAGGCGAGGAGAAAGGGCGCCACGCCTTGGCCTCCTCACACCCTGCTCCCCCACCCTGGGGTGCAGCCCCCTTCTCCGGAGGCCCCCAGGAGCAGACACAGCCCGCTTTTCCCAGACAGATGCCCCGTAGGAGGCCAAAGCCCCCCCCGACGCCACACGGGTGCCGTTTACCTGCTTCACAGCATCCCAAGTCCTTGTCATGCAGATTTATCTGATCATGGGATTAAAAAAAAGCATTCCCATCTCTTTGCTGTCAGTGACTAGTCCTCCCAATAGTTACTAACATAGCTTTTCTCTAGGAAGAGGAAAACAACGTTTTCAATCCATACACAAAAAGAATCCCCATTACTTATTTTTTGTGTTTTCTAAACTATTTCCCTTGAATACATTTACCCTATCATTACACACACCTGGGTCTGTTGATTTCATTAGTCTGGCTGTGGCACAAAACAAAAATATATCAGTGGTGGGTGAACCCTGTAAATGCTTAATTTTATTCAGTCAATTTAAGGTGGCATTTCCACACTACTCACAGACAGCACTACCTTCTCCCTCATATCTCTCCCTTCACAGTCTTGCTACCTCCTTTATTTAGGGTTGAGACCGTTGCATGGATGGTGAGTCAGAGCAGGGAACTAATCCAAGTGAAAGCTAACTGTCAAGAAAGTAATTTTCAGCTAGATGGATGCCCTGCTTCCCCATGGCAGAACTACACAAGAGGTAATGTGAGCAGCAGGTACATTGCTGGAATGAACACCCAGGATCTTGGAAGGAGTGGTGGGACCAAGTTATTTCAAAGCAGGTTGGGTTTCAGTTGACGCAAAGAAATCAAAATGCAAAATGTCAGGCAGTTATAGCGATACTCTGCTAGCTCCTGTGTCTCCTCTACAGTCAGGTTTGTACCCCCTGCACATACTATAGCTCTTCCTGCTCCTCAACACTGCATGCCACATGCAGTCATCAGATTTTAGACTCCTTTGCCTACCCTTCTACATTCTCAGGGCTGGAAGAAAGCCGTCCCCAGGACTGCAGGGCTGCTCACCACAGAATATATACCGCACTGGGCATGTGGGATGTGTCGGGATGGTTATAGACTCAGCAAAAGAGGTTTTTTAGCAACTAGATGTGGACAGCACGAATATTTGAAAGACACCCTAGAAGCTGCCGGCGAACCGGTGGGACCGGCGAGCGGTGCAGGGAGGTCAACCCCCGCTCAGCCATATCCCTGCGCTTGGGGGCTTAGAAGGGATGCATTTTGAGTTACTGGTCCTTCATACACAAAGCTGTGTTTTTATTATCGTCTCACTGGTGTCTTAATTGCGTTGGGTAACTTAAGCATTTGGACATCAATTCAGATGCTTAAGTGAACACAGTTACTGCCTTCCAAGTAAGCAGAGTCTTGCTTGATCCATGAGTATTTCATTACGTTCGCATGTTTGAGGTATGTCCACTGGTTTTGGATGCCTCAGTTTCTCTAGAAGTCCAGAGTTACTGATAGGCAGATCAGTTGCTCCGAGCTTGTCAGCTGTGGCTTTTGTTGTTCCAGTGTGGCTCCGGGCAGGAATGGAGATACGCAAAACCACAATCTCATTTAAAAAAAAAAAAAAAAAAAAAAAGACATTTCTGAAGAGCTCAGGAAGAATCCTGCCAATTAAACAGAATATGCAAACAAAAATGTTGGCTGTAAGTAATGTTACTGTCTTAGAAGAAATTTAACCATCTTCAGATAAGTTATGTTGCTGCCCTCTGTTAAAAAAAGAAAACTGTTTTTTGAAAAAATGCAGCTTGAGTTGTAAGAGAACTCCATTAGCATTGGCCTGCTCTGCCATTATGGTAAGTGCCTGCTCTTTGCATCTAAATCCCAGGGGATTTTTCCACTTCTGTCATTCTTAAACAATAGCGAACATTTTATATGGCAAGAAAGGTGATTGCTAACACAGAATTTTTTTGCTGATTAAAAGACTGTACGCAAGCAGGTGGCCTTAGGAAAGTTTTGCAGATCAGCTGGATGATTGTTTGCTTTAATTATGTATGAGAAATGACCACTGAACCCTGTAATTTTGGCTAAGATATTTCTGTGGGTCTGACATTGATTGGTATTGCTTCTGAAGCTCGTGATAGGACCTTTAACCCAATGTGCCAAGCCTGCCTTGGTATGACTCTGCTCCACCACTCCTGAAGCTGGACTCCCTGTTCCAGTTCCTTGAATAAGAACAACATTCTCACGTTCAGTGCACTTTTCCTGCCTGAATAAAGACACTGAACCGTAATAAAAATCACTAGTTAATACCGAAAATACTAAGTATGACAGTATATATTTACATAATGAGAAAACAAAAATAGATATGCCTGCGTGATAATAATGTTGTTTCAAAGACTTTTAGAATAGTGGAAAGAGGTCAGAGAATTTTTTTTTTTTGTCTACAGAATATGAAGTAAGGCACTAGTTAGGCATTAGACTAAAGAATCCATGACGGCTTTTGCGCCAATTTTGCCAGCCTGTGTTAAAGTCTTATTTTTCTTTCTTCAGAGATTTTAAAAACATTATTTGAAATTCACTGAGGAAGAGAAGACCATGATTTATCAGATTTTCTGTATCTGTTAAAGTAGCTTCAGGGCATTTTTGAATATTTCCCAAATACTTCTGTTACAACTCTGCCCTTTTCTTTTCCCCTCTAGTCTTGAAATAGTTCAGCAACAGCTCTTCCCCATTGGGTTGGAGTATTTGCTTCACCAAGAAAACTTCCGTGTGGTGTGTGTTTTTATTTCACGTTGTCTTCCCTCCCAAGAGCTATAACCTTTAAGGTCTTATCTTGTTCCTCTTGATGGCTTTGTTTAGTCTAAGGTTCAAGCGTGGAAGCCTGCTGTCATTCCAAACTTGAGGATAGCTATTTCCAGAACAGGTTCTACTAGTTTTATTCAAATAAAACAAAATGCACATCAGTAACTACTGAAGGGTGACGCTTTTACTGTCTGTCATTCTTTTTTGCAGCATTCCTTACACAACTATAAGCTTGGTGAATTGCTTATTTATAGTGATCAAAACATTCTTACTGAACTTTCCCAATACAGTCCAGGTGGTTTAGAATTAAAAAAAAAAAATCTTGCCGATTAATAATTGAAATTACATTTTCTTTGGATTACTGGTAATTGCAATTAATTTCCCAGTCACCTAGTTTTATTAGGTCTCAAGAATTATTCTTCAGTCTTGGTAAATCCAAACAATGTGCCTAAAATAATTAAAATAACCCATAGTACTACCACCAAACATTTCGACAATTTGTTTGTACAACAGTAATGATATAAAAAAATAGGTACCTTTGTGTATAGGCGGCCCTTTGGGTAGGGGGTGTCTAAGCCTTTGGCATGAGAAGACGACGTGTCTGGGTTTCAGGGGTTTCGGTGCATGGCACCAGTGCTGCAGTGTGGGGCTGCCAGGCCTGGGCAGGGCACTGGAAGCAGCCTGGCCAGCTCAGCACCCAGTGGCAAGCTTCTGGGGCACTCTGCGGTACCTGTCCTGCATCTGGTACCCGAGCCAGCTTCTTCAGAGCTCTCTCAGTAGCTTTACATACAGTGCACAGTACTTTATGCCTCTCTGGACTAGAAGTGGTATGGCATTTATCTTGTCGTGTGGTCCAGGAGCTGCTCACTGACACCTCAGCTCCTAAGTGTGTCTTCTAAATCCAGGTGCTGAATGCACTGCTCAGTTACTACAAAAAGGCTTGCTAGTAAAAAGCACTCTCATAGCTATTCTTCACAGTCAAATTTAATGGGAGCATTGTACATATGGAAAGACAATAGGGAAACAGCAGAGACAGTGCCTAGAATCAGTCACCTCAATGTTCAAAAAACCTGCCACAGCAGCATGAACGGAGCCGGAGAACACTTCCAGTAAGCAGTCCAATTAATTTTTATGCGCGTATTCTGTAACCTACAGATGACTTGAATCTGTTAAGAAAGATAGATGCCTCTTAGAATGTGAAAACTTAAGGTAAAAACCCTGGAGTGGCCAAAATGAAATTGATACATATAAAACTAATAAGAATTAATAGTATCAAATGAAATCAATAATTTATTGAGCGTTGAGTATAAAGTAATTAATTATGTGAAGTAATTGTACTGTTTCTAAGAAAAGATGGTGCTTCCTTCCAGCAAAAGCCTGAATGTAGCCCAAAAATCTTATAGTTGAGAGAATGAACAATTTTAAAGGAAAGAAGAAGGAAGTTTGGATTGATCCGTAAGCACAAGATTTCTCTGCTATATAAATCTCTTGGCAAAGTGATGTAAAATCTTGCCAGTACTGCTGCAGTTTCGCAGAAATCAGTGCATCTTCAAACTTGGATTTGGGTTTTTTTGTGTGACAGTCTTGTTCCTGTCCAAGGCTGGTCAGGAATATCTCTTGGTAACCAGCCAGTCCCAAGTCTGGTCCTGCCCGGTCTGCCTGTGCTCATGTGACAGAAGGGACCACAGCGCGAGATGGCCTCTGGGGACTGCGCCTTCTGCAGGACTAGAGAGTCTCTGTGCCGTGCTTCCAGGTTTGTCCAAGTGCTTTTCCACCCAAATGCCCAGCGCCAGCTTGGGGCTGGAAGCAGCAGGGCTAAACCTGGATGGTGCTGTGCGTGAGTTAATAAGCCCTGCTGGCTTTAATTGGCCTGTTTGGAAACACGGCAGCTGTTGTGCATCCTTAGCATAATTTATTTCCAAATTTGATAATCCACCCAGAATTAATGGAGAGCTGACTGTAATTATTTTTTCTGGTTAGACTAGTTACAGAGTAAGTCACACTGCACTGTGTTTTCTTTCTCATGTTCCATTATAACTTTAAAGAACATATTGCGTTATACTTCCTTTTTGGCTTCATACCTTATACTTTACAAGAAATTTCTGAGCAGTAGAGTGCTAGTCACATGTTTGCAGAGTCAGCTGAGTCTATTTATGCATTTAACACAGTGTCTAATATTCTTGCTCTTCTTCGTGCTCAGTGACAAAGAAATCTTTGAACTGCAAATTACTTTTAGAGGTGTAGTAATTTACCCTAAGTTGTGCAGCTGTCCCGCATAAATAAAGAGGGTATATTAAATGATAGTAGCAAGCAATCACTGCAAATGAATTCTTTACAAGTGAAAGATTTGAAAGACAATCTTACTACACTCGTTACCAGAAGCATCCCCAAGCAATTTTTTAATAGAATCTGAATAAATTACTGGTTAAATTAATGATAGGGCATCTAATGTACAGGAGAATTCTTGGACACAGGAGGAGTATCTTGTGATTT
The DNA here is from genome assembly GCF_000687185.1 of Egretta garzetta. NCBI lineage: Eukaryota > Metazoa > Chordata > Aves > Pelecaniformes > Ardeidae > Egretta > Egretta garzetta. Next base: position 58,066 of record NW_009259271.1, read on the forward strand.
TGTGTATGACCCACAAGATAATACCAGGCTGAAATAAAATTCCATTGAAATTATTAATTGCCATGTAACCAAGATCTCATGCTCTTTGTTTTAACGTAAAACACATGGCTTTGTCTGTTTCCATCAAACACGTTAGCAGTATGCCAGAATAGATATGTACGGATGTGCTGGCTCGTGGGATGGATCAAATCAAAATCTCTTTGAAGGTGAAGGGTGTAACTGCCATCTTTAATTTCATGTAATTTAAGAACAATTAAGTTCCCTCACGTAACCAATGTGGCTGCAGCCTCTGTCCAGATCCAGAATAAGAATGTGGTTTCAGAAGCTGGAGCCTCTGATGATGATACAGGCTGGAGGTACTGCCACCGCTTCCCCCATGCCCAGCCGTGCACGGCCTCCAGTGGTGGTGGTGCGACTCTTTCTTTGGGAGCCTGCCTGATGAAGGGCATCTGATTTAACAGCTTGCACTTGCTTTGCAAGGAGCAGGAGCAAGCAGAGAATGGGTGGTTCGCTGGTAGGGAGAAGTATCGAAATATTTTAATTATTACTACTTTTATATTATTATTGCCTTTATCTACAGTTTTTGCAGCACGTGGGCAAACGTTAAGATACAGGTTCCTTTCTCCTTTGAGCTGTGCTTTTGGTAATGTATGTTGCTCCCTAACCTAGCAGACACTTCTGTTTCAGGAGATGGTCCAATGGAGTTCAGGGGTGTCAGAGGTACAGTGAAAAATCTTACTGTGAAATACGACAGGTGACAGAAAGAACAATACAAGTGCTTCGTCAAAAAAATGCGCATGTAGTATGATTCTGTAGACCAAAGTAAGAGACCTCTAATGCCTGGCATATAATTGTTTTATGAAATGCTAATAAGTAACCTGTTAGGTATAAAGGTTACTGAAGGCCAGAATACCATGTTGCAAATGCAGGTTGGATCTGCAGGTAGGACTGTCAGTTTAGTGTCAGAGGGAACACTGACTCAGAGCCCTTCTCTTAGAGTCTTTAAAATACAACATCAATGCAGGTATCAGAAACAAATGCACTTAATGTTGTCACTGTGTCTAAAGCCAGCTTTTAGCCTATTTTTTTTATCAGATCACCTGAACCAACCAGGCTCTACACTCTTGTGTTTCATTCTGAACAAAAAACCAGAATTGAAACATTCCATGTTGTCTGAACTCTGATCACTCCCTTTGGTTAACCTTCCCTTGGCATCTTTCTATGGCAGTGTAGGCTAAAAAAGCTGAACGATAAAGTCCTAATGCTTATATATAGCAGAACATATCTGAAGGCCTATTAGAAGTCCATAGAAGTCTACTAGCATTAGTTAGGCCCTTTTGGCCTCCCTGCTTGCTGTTTGGGCTCTGTTCTGCCTATGCAGCGTAGCACAAGGGGGTCCCGGTCCATACCTGAGGCTGCTGCAGACTACAGAGGCCCCAGACAGCTCTCTGGGTTGCTTCCCCCCTAAACAGATCCCTACCTGCACTGCCCAAGGCAAGGGCAGAGCAGGACGTGGTGGTGCAACAGGGTGTCATTTTGTGGTTTTAGGGAAACAGCAGAAAAGCCAGAGGACAATACAGAAAGCAATAAGGAAAACTAAGAAACTCTAGGCAGAGCCGAAATGGGCACTGATACCACAGTTGGTTTGCTTGCTGAAGAGGAGTGACTCCTCCAGGCAGGCTGCCAAGGCAGCGTCAGGAGCACGCGTTCACAAGCAAGTGCTGGCATACCAGGAAAATACGCTGCTGCATTGCTTGCCCAGGCCAGGAAGGTTTG
>NW_009259271.1:59897-67843 GCF_000687185.1 Egretta garzetta
TGCTTCCAGCTTCATGAGATCAGGTGTTTCCAATTTTTCTTCCTGTGACAGCCACGTAGTTCTTCTGCTGTCTGGAGAAAGCCAGATACTGGAAATGGCTGGACCTGCTCTTGCAAATGCAGGGCTTGCCAGAAAGGCAAAGTTGTGCAGTGGGTGTACTGGGGCACTCCATCCGGCATTGCTGCTGGTGGCAGCATTGTCGCACTGCCATGCTGGCGGCTTGCTCTTGTGGGGGCCAGCCAGGAGCAGAGCTGAATGATTATAGTTGAGGTTTCAAGCCACATATTGTTCTCTTTCATAAAGTTGTAGCTCTTAGACGGTCTTGTCAGAGATGCGCTGGTCTTACAACACGGGTGAGAGCACAGCCCCTAGGAAGGCTGCAGAGCATGGCCTCTAGGAAGGCTGGCAGGCTGCTGCTGTTAGCAAAATAATTCTTCCAGTCGGCAAACCTCTCTCAGTTTTTGCCCAGGATAAAGGCCACCATGAGCAAGGTACAAATCTCACCAGGCTGCAGGCAGCTTGCTGGCTATAAACTGCCCACCTTGCGTGCTTGGGCACCTCACATCAACTTCTCCAAGAGTTTGCCTCACAGCAGAGAAGCTGCCCTGCCCTTTTGCTTTCCACCCTGAGATTTGCGATGCAGGCAGGTGTTCTGCAACACCTGTAACGATGCCCTGTGTTACCCTTGCACTGGGCCACCTGGCTCCAGTCCTGCAAACACAGAAACTTGTGTTCAGCCTGTCAAATTCCTGGAGATTAATCAGGCATATAAACATCGGCTGGGTCAGTAAATAGTTTTCCACTTCTTTTAAATTCATTTATGGTAACACATTGCTTATCTTTGGTTTTCTTTCACTTTTTAAAAACAGAACATTTAGTTCAAGGGTCCCATACAGTCCTTATCTTTAAATACTCTGTAAGCCGTAAGCGCTGACAAGGTCTTGGGTCAGCAAGCATCTGGTTTTGTGAAAACCATGAAGCGTGCAGACAACATGTACAGCAGACAGAGTCAATAAAACCTAATAATATACATTGTTTTTTCTTAGAGGGGACCAATGGTTCCTAATTAGTTTTTCACCCTCTCAAATCAAGCCTGTATGAAATAGCAAAAAGAAAAAAAGCCCCAAGCGGAACAGCAATGCATATCCGTGACTGGGAGAACATGAATAATAATGCAATGGAAAATGTTCTCGTCAGCATTTAAACTAACTTAAGAAATCTATGACAAAAGAAAAGCCTGCAGAGTTTTTCAGCCCTTGCCTGAACAGAACTGCTTGTGCATAGAGTACTTCAGAGGTCTTGTTACATTTGATTTACACTGCGTTGTAGCATTGCCAAGTGGAGCAATGTTCAGTACTTTGAAAACCAAACCAAGAAAGAGCGGCTTGGTTTCAAATAAGCACTCTGGTTACTGTTAGGTTAGCGTCCAGTTCTCATCTGCGCTGTTGTACATTTGGATCGGTGCTGCTGGCTTGTGTGGTTTCACCGTGTCGCAGCCTTCTGGGGCAGGTTTGCTGCGAGGGGCTACCGGGGCTGTCATCTCCCCGTCAGCGCTTCCCCGAGCGGCACGTGCTTCTGGTTACAAGCTGAGAGAGGGTTTGCTTTTGCTGGGAGAGGAATTGCCCTTATCACTGTGGAGGAAAGAGCAAATATAAGTCCTCAAAACCTAAATGCTCGCTAACCAGAAATCAAAGAAGTGAATCTCCGCAGCAATTATTTTAAGCTGAGTTCATAATTTTCACGCAATCCCATGCATTTTAAGAGCCCCAAGCCATGATTTTTGGACACATTCACAGATGCAAATGCTACTAAACAAGATATTAGTGTTTGGGGAGTAATTCCAGGGGTATATTGAGGAACAGCTGGTCTTGGGTTTTGGTGCGTTGCCTCCATTATGTTGTTAAACCTGGAATGAATGAAACTAGAGAAAGTGTTTTACTGCAAAGATTCCTAAATTCCATCCATTTCTGTGTCTGTCTCTAGCCTTTGCCTCTACTTGTGGATCCAGAAGCTGTCTCCATGTCAGAACAAGGGTGAATTGCTTCATCTTTATTAACATAAGTGAGAGGAGATTGTCACTTTTATGTAGGTGCTAAAAGGGTGTCTCCTACGAGAACATTACGGAGCTACACATGCTGATTGCTTACAGTTTGTTTTATTTCATGTGCACAAATACTCTGCTCTTACAAATATTTCAAATTATGTATACAAAAGCCTTCTCTAAGCACTTAAAAATTACTAGTATTTTATCTGTTAAAAATCACATTCTCATTAAAATTCAGTGTTAAAAACATACTTTTGCTCTTTGTCAGTCAATGCAAAATAACATAATTGGCATACGTGGGTGTCTTTCTTGACTAAGCTACCACACGCTGCTTCCATGCTGCTAATTGTATGAACAACTTCTGTTTACCGTGTGCCTAACATGACAGAAGTTTCAATTAATCAAGATGATTAGCATCCTCCTGTATTAAATGCATGTTTAGGCAAAGAGGTGCTGTTTTGCTGGACATAAGAGTTTTTCTCTTTTTTAACGTGGCTGGTATTTGCTGAAGCAGCATTCCATTTTTTCAACTAAATGGCACATACAAGTTATGAAAGTCCCAACCAGAGCGAATTATATATAGCCTAAGTAAGTTTTCAGAAGATGAGGTGTTAAATAATCAGTGGTTGATAAACACACAGCTTTGATAAAGACATTTTTTGTCCTGAGGATGTATCTCCTGTTTCTACAATCCGCAGGTGCTCTGCATACAAAAACAAGGCAGTGACTCTGCTGTTTGGCTTCATTGCCAGTATAAGGCAAAAGCAATTACTATGTGTGGAAAATCTACATCAACAACAGAGGAAGAATTTACATCTGAAAAAGTGCATGAAAATTAAGAGAAAATAAAGCAGGGCTACCATCTTCCCACGACACGGAGCAAATAAGAGCTTTGTGTGCAGAAGGGCTTCTCTTGAAATGAAGGCGCAGGGCTCCCTCCGTCAGGCAGAGCAGCGTGTTGTGCAGAGGACCCTCTCCAGAGGGACATGCCTTTTCTCTGATACAGTTTTGAGGCAAGGAGAGAGTTTTCTCTCAGGGAGCTAGAGCAGGTTGTTCTATGCTACTTGAGTGCTAGTTTAGGCTTATCAAATGGTGCAAGTGTGTGTTAAGTACACATCGGTGGGATTAAGCGTATGCTTGTGCTTGTGCTTTGTTTCAAAGGGATGCGCTTGCTGCACTGGCATCTTAGAGACAGCTCAGTATAAAGGTCCTTCCTCTAGCATTTTGCCATTTTTTTTTATCTTTTCTTTTTTGTGATCCCTTCTTTGCTTGTAAAAGCTGATTTAGCCGCGTCTTGCAAATTAATTTATGTAGTGAGAGACAGGGGAAAGAGATTACTCTGTCTGCATAGCATATTAAAAGAAGAGAGTAAGACGCTTTTCTTCTCCAGAACAGAGCTTTGGGAGACTGTTTGTTATCAGCGATAGTAAAATGAAGGTTGTGTGACCTCAGCGGTAGGAAAGCACTGTTACATATCTCCTGTATTTTTATAAGACCTCTAATAGAAGGATCGAATACAGCATATATATCAAACTTTTGGGCACAGAAAGGATTCCAAACTGCTTCTGAATACACAATGCAAGCATTTGTCCGTTTGCTATTCTCAGGGGCACCTACCTTGGATTGCAGCAGCAAAGGCACCAACACTAAGCCAAGCATCCTTTTCAAACCGGAGGGAGGTGAATTAAGGAAAATGTGCCCACGAATTTAGAATTTTGTTCATTAAAAGTCACTGGGATCCTCCATTTTTATCTGGAAGGGGAAGAGGTGAGGTAGTTACCTAACTGATTCTGAAGAATGAAGACATGGAAGGTCAGGATTTGCATTCAGGTAAAGATCTCCAGGGAGATTTTCTTGTTTTCCTCTGCCTTTCCCCAGGTGGACTCACTGATGTCTCAGATGTAACCATTTCTTGAAAGCTGGTTAATTCACGCTCCTAGGCCTGAACGTGCTGCTGCAGATGTTGGAACTGTCTTTCACTGCCACTGATATGAATGCAGCTGTTTAAGGAGATTGATAAAATAAACCTTCTAAATTAGCTTTGAGGTTGATATATGGCAGGGATCCCATAAGCTTGGAGAATGCTTGCTTACATGGCCCAAAACTGAATCATCCTTACAGCTCTGAAAGAAAAATCTTGCAGGGAGTGGGTAATAACTGAGCTCAGGAGCAAATTCTTCAAAAGCACTGTGCAGGTCCATGTGCTAAAATCCAGGCGTTTTTAGGAACAGACATGACACTGATGTGAACATACTGCTGTTGAATTATGACTTACTTCTTCCCCATGAAAGCTTCACTCCTGAACTCTATTTCTACGTTGTGAGTCAGCTAAGAATCATATGCCCTGGACTTTTAAAAGAAAGAAAAGAGGAAACTCATAAGAAAAGAGGAAACTCTTGCCCTGGAGCTTTTAAAAACAAAAGGGATTTTCATGACTATGCACAATAGTCACATTCAGAGAGAATTAATTACTGTTCATACTGTCAGAGATTTGGGGGGCATTTTTTTGTAAAGCTGGCATATTTGCTAACTGAATATTCACATTTGTTCGACATGTATTGGTCCTCCACTCAGTGATAGGCTTGCCCTTCTCCATGGCTGGCAAGTGGGTTCCTTGTTCACTGCCAGTGGGTTCCTTGTTCACTGCCAGTGGGTTCCTTGTTCACTCCTTGACAGGTGGTTTAGGGGGTGCTGCAGTTTCATGGATGTCATTGATTTTGTTGCAGTCCGTGTCTGATTTGGACCAATAATGAGATTTTTATTTGCGATTTCCATGAGAGCAGGAACAGATAGATGAATGAAAATCTTCTTGCTTTAGGAAGAAAAAAACCCCTGTTCTTCACAGATACTCTTTTAAAGTGAGGAGTTTAATTTTTTTTTTTTAAGCCAGCTTCTGTGGACCGTTATAAAACAACACATTCTAGTTGATTTTGTGTTTTAAATAGAAGGAGTCATCATTTTGCTTTGAAAGAAATACTGATGTCAAGTTTCCCACTATGACTGCAAGTAGAGAGGTAAATTGCTTTTCCTATTCTTTCAAGTTTTTGTAGTTTGATTCTGTTCTGTGCTGTGTTGCCATGATAAATAATGCTGCATGGATGATTTAAGGCAAGCTGGTAACTGGCCCACCTGTGAGCTGCTCACTTCAGCAGCGGGCTCAGGGTGAGGCAGGCAGAGCTCAGGGGTCCAAGGAGTGTAGGCTTGGTGCTGAAAAGCTCCCACAGCCAGCGTGGGGCTCCTGGGCAGCCAGAAAAAGGAAGAGGGGGAGATCATAGCATCATAGAATATTTTGGGTTGGAAGGGATCTTTAGAGGTCATCTAGCCCGACCACCCTGTAGTGAGCAGAGATGTCTTTAACCAGATCAGGTTGCTCAGAGCCCCATCCAACCTGGCCTTGGGTGTTTCCTGAGATGGGGCCTCCACTACCTCTCTGGGCAACCCGTTCCAGTGTTTCATTGTAAAGAATTTCTTCCTTATATCCAGTCTAAATCTACCCTGTTTTAGTTTAAAACCATTACCCCTTGTCCTGTCACAGCTGTCCCTACTAAAAATATTGTCCCCATCTTTTCTATAGGCTCCCTTTAAGTACTGAAAGGCCACAATAAGGTCTCCCCATAGCCTTCTCTTCTCCAGGCTGAACAACCCTAACTCTCTCAGCCTGTCCTCATATAGACCGTATAGAAAGCACTTTATCCCCGTGTTCTCATTGCTAACAAGGCGTGGAAGGGGGTACACCACATGGATTACCATAAGTCTATGATGGGCAAAGCAGTTTGGCTGCTCCCTCTGTGCAGAGTCCCTGTGCTGTTTCTTGTATAAGCTTGCTATTACTAGCAGAATTTAGTCCTTTTAATGTTGTTTTTTAAAATCCTTTCACAGAAAATCTCTTTTGAAGTATTTTAACTACCTATTGATACAGCTGCCAGGAAATGACAGCTTACCATCACTGCTGCTAGCTAAAGATTAGGATAGGGGATATGGCATGTTGATCCTTTGCTGTTCATTCTACTGTGAAGAACAAAAATCAGGAATGGCGTGAAGTGGGGGATTGATTCTTCAGTGTTTATCCCGATACAAGGAACAAACCGTTAACAGCTGAAGCAAACAGGAGCCAGGCTCAAAGCAAGCAAAAGGAGGTTCTTCAAATCACATGTGGCTGAGAAGGGGAACGCAGGATGCTTTGAGTGCTGAGGGCTTACATGGGTTCAAGGGTGGGCAGGACAGGTTCATAGAAATGTGTTAAGAATTGCTAAATATATAGCAACCACATCTGTCTCAGGAAGTCTATGATCTGCAAATGCTGGAAGATGGGAGAGTTCGGGGGAGAACATTCCATATGAGTTTCCTCTGTTCCTTCAGCTTCTGTCAGAGACAGGATCCTGAGCAAGATGGATCTTTGCTTTGACCTGATACAGCTTTTTTATGCTCGTTAGTTTAAATAGTAAACCAATCCTGCTGCTTCCTACTTTGGCTTCTCTGTTATCTCACCCATCAGCTATTTCTTGTCTTTCTGATTGCCATTAAAGATGGAAGTTCATTATATGTCCAGATGGTGCCTTGCACAGTTGGGGTCAGATGTGATCATCAAGTGCTGTCACAATATAAACTTTACTAAGAAACACTATAGAAACATGGCGGATTTTTTTTTTGGTGAGTTTTTTTTTGGTTTTTTTGGTGGCCTATGGGTTTTGTTATAGTTGTCATTTGGCTTCTGTTCCCCAAATCAAATTTGTTAACACTTTTTGTTAAGAATGCAATGGGTTTTCTGAAAATGCTCCCAGCGATGCAAAGATTTCATCTGTGTATCAAACTCTGAAACATTTCCCACTGCCATGTAGTGGGCACCTTTGGTGGTTGTGGAATCATGATAGCTTTTACTAATAAGCTCTTGATCTGCTTTCCCCTCTCCCCCCCCCTTTATATCGATGAAAATAATTTAATATCTTGATACATTCAGCTTTGTTTACTGACATGTAAAAGCAAACAACCCCCAATTGACCCACAAGTGCTTTTGGCTGTGGTAGACTGGGGCTTGGACTAATGAATTTTTTGAGCAGAATCATCCTAGCAGGTCTACTGGGAAATTGGGGCGTAACTGGCTGACCTTTGGTGGCTAAACGATCACAACCACCATCTATGCAACTGTGATATTTGAACCAGTCAGTGAAAACTACTAGCCCGGGTTGCTAGCTGTAAAACAACAGTGCTGTAGCAAGACTGTAAAACTGCCCAGGGAGAAATATGGTACACAGTAGCCTGAGAACACTGAAATTTGAACCTGGACACGCTGGAATTGAGAATCCACCATGAACAAGGTGGTTGCAGTGTTTATCTCTGACAACAGATTTGTAGTGCAATTCTTAAAGTGCGAAAGTTTTGCCTAAATTGAATTCCTGTTGCAAATTCCATCGGGAAAAAATTAATCTCAGGATGCTAACTACTGATGAAGAACAGACTATTTTTTTTCCAGGACACTTGTGGTTTTGAGAACATCCACATCTAAAAGACATTCTTCAAAAGAAAATAGCCAGGAGATGGTAATTAGCACTATATATTTTTTCTATACTTTCATGAGCTGAGATACAAGCCTTTGGAAGCAAGTGTTTTGTTAGAAAAAATCATCGGTGAATAAGGTTTCTATATAAATGCCTAGATAAAAAAGAATTTGGGAAAGTATACATTCTTTTAGAAATAATGGCTGTATCCTAATACCCAGAAGTAACTATGGGATTTAAAAATCCTTCTCCATAGACCTGCATACCAGCTTGACAGGCAGATTGTTTGGATTTCAAAAATTCAGACTAGCAAAAATGTCCAAAAAGAGAAAATCATTGGAATTTCAGATTTGGAGAATCCCATTAACTAACCTCTTTTCCCAGCTGGGTACATTTTAGGTTGATTT
>NW_009259271.1:67888-70054 GCF_000687185.1 Egretta garzetta
ACAGAAGCTCACATCCATACATCGCCCAATCTTCCTCAGAGGAGATGGAGTACGCGGCGTGCAGGACAGCGGGCACCGAAATTTTGTTGATGCAGGGAACATACCGCTCTGAGGACTCCATTCTTTTAATTTAAAGTGTTCGTTTAATTAACTTGCTTATGTGACCCTATTTTGCTACCACTTAGTAACAGAGTGAAATGCTGAGTTTGTGCAGAATGCAGGTAAAGTTGAAACTAAAACGTGTCTTCTCATTTCAAATAGGAGGCACCTAAAATATGGCTGCCAAGAGAGAAAGTTTGCCTCGGGGCCCTTCTTTTAAAAGGTTCAGGAGGGGCTGACTCATTACGATCCCGGGCGGTATGGAAAGGAATATACATCACATTCCCTAAGTCCCCTTGAATGGCTACTCGCTCCAGCTTTGGAGGGGTGCGCTGAAATATTCTTGCCTTATTGAACTCGATGCAGCCCTTAAGTTTGTGCACACAGGGCGCTCGGCTCGTGTACGCTACACCAAACTTGTCAGATGAGCAAGAGCCCTTCGAAGGACGTGACAGCATCCTTCTGTTATCCCTAGTGCTACTGCAGGTTGCTAAAAAAATCATATCTTCTCCTTGTGGCCAGGGTAATGCCTCGGTGTGAATCCCCGGGGGATTTTTTGCCTCCCAGCTGCCTCTTCTAATACGCGAGGAGATGGCTCGGTTTCTGTGCTCACCGCAACTGCTTCCTCCCAGGTAAGTTAGATATTAAAACCACGTTCATGGATTATTCAACAGTGTGGCAAGTCTATAGTCAGTGTGCGTTGCTGGGATTTTTTGTTTGCTTTTGTACTATAAAACCATATGGGATCTTAAGCAGCACATCTTTCAGCCTTGCTTTCAGAGCACCCTTTCTTCTTTCTTAACTCTGCCGCTAAAAATTCACTTTGGGCTGATGCTTGGCACTTGAAAGCTCAGCCTGAGGATTTATTTTTCGATATGTGTTTTTTCAGCAAATTGGCCATCAAAAAGAGGTGGCTGTGAACCTTTGCAAGGTGTTTTTCTGAAGCAAAATGCATGCAGTCATGCTGCCTGTGTGCTTGGGGGCTGCTGGTGGTGGAGGAGGGCTGCTGGTGGTGGAGGAGGTGTGTAGCCATGCCTATGTCCCCGTTAGCCCTGCCTGATTACATTTTGAACTGATTGTTCAGGTTCAGGCAATTTGTCAGGAAGGTACAGGCAAAGACCTTGAAAATACTGACTTTCTACAAATGTCATGGAAATAGGTGGCCAGCCAGAGGAGGCAGATCCTACAAATGCCTGCCCTGCTCCGAGATGGGCTCATTCCTGGTTAGATATCAGTGAGCCCATGCAGGTGGTGTCCCGTCCCCCCCCCCTCCCCCCCCAGGCATAAATCCATAAATAGGAGACTGGACATTGTTGACTCTGCTGCTTATGGAGCTGCTTGGTTTTAATCCATGCTTTTGGGGAAGTCTGTAAGAGAACCGTGATGTTTTTCTTTCCCTTCTCTAAATGGACTGAAAGATCAGGCGGCAGCAGTTTATATCTGGTCCGTTCATAGTAACGACAGTTACCAGTGATATGCAACCGTGATGCTTGTACTGGTGTTTATGAGACACCCCTAAAATGTCTTTCTGAGCCCTTAACCGGATTTGTTGCAGCAGTAATACCTATCTAGCTAGAATATTTGCAGTTGCCTCTGGTTGTATCCATTGGGTTTTGGCTCCCTGGTCATTTGAGAGGACTGAGCAAGAGTAAGCCACCAAGGTTTAGAAGTATTTTACTTCTCTGTGTGGAAGAAAGGTTCAGGTTAGCAGAAAATAAGTCAAATTCTTTTGGAGGAATGATACAAATAAATTTAAAAAAGATTGCTTGCAGACTTTGTAAACTCATCACGTTTCTCAGCGCTGCTGACATTAATTGGCAAAAGCGAATGGGTAGCTCTTACCAACCCAGCGGGTCTTCGGTTTCACCATCGCGTTTCTCTAGGACGAGAAATACTGAGAGCAACCAATAAATATTTGCTTAAAACAGCGAACGGGGTGCCACTGACAGCAGGCGTGGGGTCGGCAGCCGGGACCCGTGGTTACGGAGGTTGCCCCGGCGGGGGATGAGGGGTCTCCCAAAGCCTCCGGGAGAGGTGTGAGGCAAGGGGCAGCTCGGGGCTGGCTGC
>NW_009259271.1:70526-95294 GCF_000687185.1 Egretta garzetta
CGTTGCCGCCCGGGTCGCCGCCTCCAGCAGTAGCCGTCCTCGGCACGGCGAGCCCGGGCCGGGAGCTGGACGTGAGGATCCCACCGGGGGTGTAAGCTCCATCCTCTTTGCTTCCCTATAAGGCCACGAACGCCACTTCTGAAATGAATTTGTGCCACTTCTTCTCCTCCGCTTGCCAGAGAAGTTGGAGGATATTCCAGGCTTGAGGTTTCTTGCATGTTAATGTGTACCGCTGGCCGGTGCGTCTGGCTGGCTCCCTCGTTTGCTCATGGTTATTTTCAAAAGAAGTAAGACCTGGGAAGATGGTGCTGTTGTGCTCCTCTTCCCCCTCAGCCCCCACAAAAAAGCAAAGTAGATGGAAATTGAGAAGTGGACCGTCGCTGTATAATTATAAATAGGAGCATTTCTCAATCATTTTTCATCCTCATTGCGCTTGGCAAACATTGCCACCTGTTTCAGTACCTGTATTAAGCCTCTCACATACATTTGTTAGCTTCATAATCGCTTCAGAAAGGAAAGCAAAACAGTGGTTGGACCCGTTGGCATCACTGGGTCTCCGTCTCTCACTGCTTTGGTTTACTTCACCCGGAGCTTCAGTGGTGCCTGCGGCGGTGCTAGGTCTGATCTGCAGAACTGGGCTTACCTTTGAGCGTGAATGATGCCTTCTCCAAGCTGTATGTACATGTGTGTGTTTGCATGGTGTGTTGCTGGTTTTCCTGCTAAACCCTGCAGTTCACTCTCATAGGCGAAGGGGAGGCTTTGCTGCCCTCATTGCTTACTTGATTTCTGTTAAATGATTGTAAGTTAGGGTTTAGGTATCATGTATCTATCAGAGGCCTCTCTCATCCATAAAGAATGCAGTATATGAAGTTGCTTCAACTTCCAGCACTCTTACTAGAGCTGCCCTGTTTGCATGCAGTAAAGTTGATTCCTGCATTCCTGTGACTGGAAGTGGTTTCGGTATATGACCAACATAGCTTCATGCTGCTGGGAATATCCTCATGATGCTTGTTCACCTCCCATTTCTGTTTGCTGGGTAAGAGCACCAGAGCAAGTATCAGAGAAGTTCAGAGGAAAATTTTGAGTTGATTATTAGTCCCTTTGTAGTAGCTTCTCAATTAATATTGATCTGGCCACCCTGTGGAACTTGTACCAGGACACAAATGGGTAAATGCCAAATAGACTTCACTCTGACAGCAGTAGTATTTAATGAATTATGTTGAACTAAAAGTTTGTTTGTTTAAATCAATGCGTCCACTGTTGCATTAAAGGCAGCTGATTTTTAATGAGGTTTGGCTTGTAGATTCATGAATTATTTTTACTGAAGGTGCGGGCCCCTTCGGTAGTTTAACTTACCTGTACTGTTGTCCATAATACATTTGACCTTGCATTTTGTGGTAGCATTTCGCACACTCTTTGGAAATAGTCTACAGATCTCCAATGGCTTAGCGGAGGTAAAAAACACCAATGCTGTGTAAAACACTTAATTTGTATAATGGAATTATTACTTTTGACTCAGTGGACCTTTCTTATGTAAATACAGCTCTGAAAGGTCCAGTTGTTTTCTCACTTCCACCACTGCCTGTCAGGAATAACTCTATGTAATCTACGGTGTTATAATAACCAACAACTGGGGATAAAAGTAGGAAGTCACATGTCTACTATTTATTTTTTTCCACTTAGCATTCCTTACAAAGTGTGTCTGATAAAATTATTTTATGTAGGGGAAGGAGAAGATGCACCATTTTTAATTGGAATTCTAGAGCTCTTAAGGAAAGTGTAACTGAATATTTTCCCAAAAGATGTGAATACTGCATAAACACAAATGAATTTTGTGGCTTACACAGCATGACTACGTCTTTCGTGCTAAAGTTATGACTATTCTACAGTCAGTAATGTCAAAGCTAGAGGTACATAACATATAATTAACCTGTTACACTCTCTGTCATATTATATGACTAAGGAGAATATTGTAGCATACTTCACAGAATACATTAGGCGTGCTATGCTAGTCCCCATTTTCTTATTCTGGTAAAATTTCTATTGTTGCCTAACTCAATTTTTCTTAAGCAGACGTATACGTAATGATAGTTCAGCTAATGAGATTATCTTCTGCTGCATGGCTGGAATGAGATCAGAGGAGCTATCAGCCTTACGGTCTGTGAGATCTAAACTAATAGACGTGATCTAGAATAACATTTCTGTCTGTGGAGCAGTACTCCAGAACACCAATATAACTCACAGAGTTTAAATTTTCCTTCCAGAGCATCAGACACTGGCAGAAGGCTCCTCAGTTGAAGTATGACAACTTCTGTTATCCGAGTAAACTGATGGATACACATCCTTCTTCAGTCACCCAGCTATTTTATGTGTTAAATGTGGATTATATTTATTTTTACATTTCCCATTACCCATAGGAAGTTTTATTACCAAATTGCTGTTTTCCTGATGTTTTGTTAGCTCACTTTACATATCCTTCTTTCATGTTATTTCCTGGTTTTTTTTTTTAGAAGCTCCAAAATAGTTCTTTTTTTGGTCTTTTCAAAATATGCCCTTAAGCATTAATTTACATTTTCTTCTGAATGAAGTATTTCCCTTCATGCTAGTGTTGCTTCACTAACAGTTTTTAACTGCCTCCTCCTTTCTGTATCAATTGTAGTAGCAATGACAGCACCTTAAATTATGGTACTCAGTGGAGGCTGGCAGTCTAGCCTTAATTTAAATATACAGAGAAGCTGTTAATCTGTGGAGAGCTTCAAATACAGCCAAAATATGATGAAAGAGAAAATTTACACCAAGTTTGAACAGATTTATTAACTTCAAGTTTGGTGGAATGCCCAGGAAACCATGCTGCCGTTCTATTTAAAATCCAACTGATTTTTAAAATTAATGTTTGATCAGGTCAAGTCTATGCACAAAGCTGCCACCTGATGTGTTGAAGAATTAATCAGTTTGAAGGAGATTGATATAATTCTGTCCTTGGTTACACCAAGGCATAAATAGAATAAATTCATTCATTTAAATTTCATTTAAATTCATTTATCAGATTTGGTTCCATACCGCTATCTTTTGAAGCAAATCAGAAAGGAGCCTACAATAGCAAACTCATTCGTAATCTTAACTGTTGCACGTGTGTACGTGCAATTTTGAGTTTTTAACTTGCTTTTTTGTAACAATTTGAAGTATTTGCAATAAAATATTGGAGGAAAATACCCATTATAAATTAATGGAAAAACATTTCATAATCTGCTCTAAAGTCAGGTACTGGCATTTTTTTGTATCCATGGTTTTATGCATGTAAGTGGTTGCCTCTCATCCTTTTTATGTTTTCCTGAAGTTTTTTTCTTCCGTGTTCACTCATGATGCATTTCTCAGCACAGAGGAGTATCGTCTGTGGCTATCAATTTCTTTCAACTGTCTTTTGCATTTGTCCTGCAGTTACTGAAATTCTGCAGGGTCGCCAGTAACAAGCTACTGTTTTTTTGAAAGTGCAAACCCCCCTCTCGCTGAATGGAAGGTGCTTTGGGATATGGTTTTGTCCTTCATTTGTGACTGTTCAAATGCTATGGGGTTTTTTTTGAGGGATCACAGCTCCACTAACTCTAGACAGAGTGTTTTTCTTCTGCAATCACTTGGGCTCAGGGTGAGGTATGTCTGGATGTGCCTCGTTTATTCTGCAGGCTATATTCCTCCTCCTCCTCCTCCTCCATCTCTAAAATGCCCAAATGCACCTATGGTCCTGCTACACAGGTGGTGTAAGCAGAGAGGTTATTCAGGACAACTCAATACTGCCTGTGTTTTGTAGACACAGCTGCCTGGCTACCCCTCAGTCTGTTGCTGAGGTTAGGCAGGTTTTGGGAAACCAAACCAACATGAGCCTATTGAGACTAGGTTTGTAGGGCCAAGTGCTGCCTTTTTTTAGGCCAAGCTGATATAGTGGGAAAAAATGGCCAAGCTTTCAAATATGTGAGACTTTTCTCATGTCATTTCTAAAACATCGTGGCTACAAGAGCACTATGCCTTGCTGCTGTGGCACAGGATTCTTTGGCTGAACTTCTGGCAGGGGGAACTTGAGTAGCTATAAAATAATGTGTCACTCACTAAACATGGACGAGTTAGAGAAATATGTCAGTGAAGTAACAGGAGTGAGGGTGAATGGATTGGACTTTAAAACCAAACACGTCTGTACAAACTGAGATGTTGGGTTCCTTGTGAAATAAAATCTATGTGTAAGGAGTGTTCAGGCTCCCTAATGAAGATCTTACGAGTTTTTACATAATTATGGGCCACCTAACTGAAGTGATGTTCATTCGCAAGCTCAGAAATTTTCCAGGAAGAAAACTGCTTTGTGAACTGGAAATACTTTCGATCTATATTCAAGTACTTTAGTGGTACTGAAGTGAATTTGGACCAGGCTCTTGTTTCACTTTTGCTAACAAAAATGAGAAATAACATCACTTGAGATCAACGGAATCCCATCAGTGGAAGTGAGGGTAACTTGGGGTTCTTCGTGCTTCTAAAAACAATAGGAAGCAAACTGTTTTGTTTATTTATTATAAATAGTAAAAATTATCTCTTAAAAAGTGAATATGTTTTTATCGTACTTCTCAATGTTTTGGTGTGAGGTGCATTTCAAAATGCTGCAGTGATTTTTCAGTAGTGAAAAATATTCTAATGTTCTCTAATATTCAAAGGAAACAAGTGCTGCCAGGTGTGAATGCTAGTGGCACATCTCCGTGCTCAAACATGGGTTCATAGCTGTACAGCTCTGCACAAAGCCTAAGTTGATGGGGGTGAGAGACAGCTCCTATCCCCAGAGTGCTAATGTGCATGTACCGTAATGCACTGAGGACAGGTTGAATGCATTGAACACGGGCATGGCATTGAAGTGTGTCTGGTCATTGACTGGAACTGGAGTACCGCCACCGTAGGCACACAGTTCTTCTCACTCAGCTAAGGTTTCAGTTCGTGTATTAAACACTTTCTACTTTTGGTATGCTTCCTGCAAGGAAGGCGTTGGTTTTTCAAATGAGGATTCAAAGCTCTGAGACCTCAGCTCAGACTCAGAAAAGGCTCGGCAAAAACCTCACAAAGGACCATGAACCTTTTTGGAGAAACTGAGTTTGTTTGCAGTAAGCTTAGGCTGAGAAAATGAGAAAGTTGTGGTTCTGGTGCAAAACAGGTGCAGCACAGGAATAGTTTCTTCTGGAAAAAGAGGAAAAAAATCCTGCTAGCTACAGCAGTGGAGCTAGGCTTTTCAAAACATGTGTTGTCTGAGGTGCTATTGGTGCCTAGGCTCTGTCTAGATGTTCAGGGTGGTGCCCTGAAGGTACACAGCTGAGCTGAGTCTGGGTGCACTGACCTTGGTAGCAGAAAATGTCTCCCTGCATCGGCTGAGATCAAGCTTGCATGCAGTGCTGCAATGCCAGCTTTCCACCTGGACACAACTTGGAGGGTTTATATGTAGTACTATGTAGATGTGCCTATAGACCCCAAAAGTCTCAGAAAGCTGCCTGGTGGAATAAAGTTTTAAAGCGAGGACCTGAGCTTATTGTGCATAGAGGTACTCCCTCCAGCTTAATTAAGAGTTTCTGCAGATATGTATAGCTGTACTGAGATTTCACCAACTCTGGAAGCAATACTGACAGAAGAAATGTGTACAGTCTTATCCAAGTCTAGTCTATGTTGTTGCTGGGAAAAGGAGGGATAGCCAAGTAATAGGAATTGGGAGCAATATTATGTTCAAGAGTTAGCTGTAAAGGGAGCTGTGTCCTGCCATCCAAGCCATCCGTTCAGGTCGTCAGTGCTGGAAGGTCTTGCAGGACTGTTTCTTCTGCCCTGCATTTAAAATAAGGATGCAAGGGTATATTCTTACACATCAGAGTGAGACAAAAAATATTTGCTATTTACGGATATTTTTCAGCAGCAAAAATAAAGTTTTTCAAGAAATGAAGTGCCATGGCTAAAAAAACCTCAATCTACCTCCAAACCCATAAAATCTTTTGCATTGACAACTGTAGTTTCTTCTGAGTGAGCTCATAGATAACCTCTTCCAGCTAAGTACTGAGAGGAAGAGGAAAAGGAGAAGTGAAAAGTTTTCTAATGTCTACCCTAGCTTGTGTAATTAATCAAAGGGATAATTTGCTGGTTACTCAGCTGAATGATACACCAGCAATAGCAACAAGGCATTAATAACTTGGGAGGAATAGGAAAGAGTTTGCACTTGAGTGAATGTTCCATCTCCCAGCAAGAATCATCTGAGTCACCAAAAAAAAAATCGATCACAGATCAGGCAGCCAGGTGGTAGCTTTTGTCTTTTTGCTTTTTTGTTAAATAGCAAGATGAATTAAGGGGTGGTTGATCTCTTTAGATGTCTGGGGCTTTGGATGGATTGTGGCCCAATGTTTATATTAGCTCTGTCTAGTTGTTTTATAAAACTTTGTTTATCTGGCAGGAAGAATGGAGCAGCATTTTACACGTGTGGTGCCAAGTCTACAACTGAATCGAATGGCAAGCGCACAAAATAAACAGGCATTTGGGAGTAACTGCTTGGTTTGCTGCGGCGCCTTTCTAGCAGGCAAAGCCACTGGAAGACTGAGCAAAGTGGAGCACATAACATTCAGAAGGATGAATTTTCTCTTACGTTGCTCTCATCCTGAGTGACTGTAGCTGGGCACTGGTCCACAGCAGCATCATTTTCACTCACTGAGAACCTGGCCCAGATCTAAGCATGATAGACTTAAGGGATAATACAGATGATCATTAAGGATAAACTAGACAATCATGAGAAACCTGTTCTCTGACAACAGAAAATTCCTGTTGCTATTTCTGTGTTGTTTAGGACAGAAAGACAGAAAAAATGCTTACTGTATTACCAGTTGGTTTAGAGGATTATGCCATTATCTTGTAAACATGAACTTTTTTTTCATTCTAGGTGCCACAGGGACTACTAAAGATGTGTAAGTACTTACTCTACTCTTTCAAATATGTAACCCTGGACTCATCTTCAGTACTACTAGCCTTATACTAGATTTAGTCATACATGATTCATCTGGCTCCTAACATATAATCAACGCCACCAGATGTTTATTGTCTTTAGTGACAGCTTCCATCTCCACAAAACAACTTCAAGTCCTGTTTACTTTTCTGCAGATTCCTTCCCTTGTTATTTCTCTAACAGAAATGTCTTTTCTCTGCTTCTGTTGAGAGCTGTCTCCCAGTGGTGATCATGCTACTTCAGACTACTCTTCCCTGTCACGTACCAGTACACCTTTTTCCAAAGGCCATGTCAGTGTATGAAGTGACCACACGAGTTTACACCAAGCCCTGTGAGAGATTTAAAGAGCCACTGAGGCAAATTTTCCCTATTTGCCAGAGACCTGGTAACCCATCCAGACTTCCTTTTCAAAGTACCCACCTTCTCTAGGTGTTCTCCACATTGCAGATAGCATCTGCCAGCTCCTCTTTCTCTCCCTTTTTTTAGATGCTAGTAGCAGAGGGCAGCCCTACCCATCCTGTTTTTCTCTAAATGTGAAAGGTCTGAACCTCTGTTGTCCTGTTGCCTCTTGCCAGCTTCTGTTTTTCAGAAAAGCAGCAGCAAAAGATCAGCCTTTCTCAGCCCATTTTTCATTTGCTGATGTAGAAATGTGCAGGAACAGCTTTATTCAGCCATAAATTTATTTTTCTATCAAAGGAAGCATTAAAGACGTCCTCCTGAGGTCTTGCCTTCTTCTGTTTCGTATTGGTATTTGCCACTAGAGTTTGAGACTGAGGGAAAGACCTGGGAAAGATTTTCATGTTATGCAATAGGAACATTCTTCAGTTTTATTTACTTCATTTAGAACAACTACTCTAATTAGACAGAGGAATCCTGGTGTAGAAATGAGGGCTGTCAAGTCGGATGAAGAGGTGAGAGAAGAGCTTAGCAACAGGCTTGTCCTTGCTATTGCAGAGCACGGCTGAGAACTAAGTGGCAGGTCTCACTTGGCAGATGAACGCTGTTGTCGCGTATACTCTTGAGATCTCTGCTACCCGTGCAGTCTGTTTTCTGGGCTTGCAGTGTCAGACGATAAATAAATTACAGAAGGCAAGGTTATGAGGAACCTCTGCTTGATACAGCCTGCGGCATCCACACCCTCAGCATTTTATACATACGAACCCACTGTTTTTAATTTATATCAGGGCCTTTTTGTTGTTCAATTTAGATAATTTAAGTGACTGACTGAGAACTGCATCTTTGGGCTTTGATAGTTTTAAATTTCAAAATTGCAAGCCGTGTTGAATTATGAATTCAGTAGGCACATTTCTGTGCTTAAAGGTATGGTTATACGTAGAACTGCATTTATGGATGTGTAGGCATTTCAGGGCCAGGCTTTAGGAGTTCAGCTGGGAACATCCTACTTGTTAGTGTTAGATCATCTGTCATGTTTCAAAAAAGTATTGGGATAACTTAGAAAAAACTAATTACTAGTGCAGACTTCAACAAAGGGAAAGGGTCAATCCTGGAACTATTACTCATTCAGATACGTATAGTAGAGGCAGTGGAACAACCTGTGTGAGTAATAGCGTGGTTGAGCCTTCTCATCCGACGTTAGAAACACAGATCTGTTAGTGAGGAATGGCAGCGATGACCTGAAAAGACCTAAATCAATCATCCTAACATTCAACAGCAGATTTTTACAAAGGAAGTAGAATACCCAAAAAACTATTTCAGTTTCATGGAGACGAAGAGATTTGTATTAACTAACATTATAGATCCACACAAGCTTTTATTTTACACCTTTTTCACTTTTATCAGCTAAAGATTTTAAAAAAAATCTTTAAAAAAAAAAATCACTTTTTTTTTTCTCCATTTAATTTCAGTTGTATCGACTTTGGTCCAGAAAAGCGTTTAGGTGTGTCCTTACTTACATCATACTTTTTGACAGAGAATACAGTTATTCCAACTCAAGAGATTTCTCTTTTCTTTACTGCCACTCATTGCCAAGGCACCAGCATCTCCTGGAGTGAGCAGCAGGGTGGAAGGAGGCAGGGCTGGATCCTGCTCTGAGCCCTCCCAGGTGGCCGTGAGGAAGCTGCTTTGCCCTCTGGGCCTTGAGTTGCTCCACCAGTGAGACAGGGATGATGATATGATGATCTTCCTACACAAAGTGCTGTGAGACTGAAGGCCGTGCAGCAACTAGAAGGACGTATGGTCTGGGGATGTGATCTCTCCCTGTGTACTCCAGCCCTCGAATCAATGGTGAATCTGTTGGCCAGCTTCAGCCAGCGCTCCTGTCCCACTGAGAAAGAGAAGTACGTCACTGCTAACTGGAAAACCTTAGATATAGGAGGGGTGAAGTATATGCTAGAAAATAATGCAGTGTCGGTGATATTCAGACTGTTGCTAAGTTCAGAGGAAGATTAGTAGCAGTGGGAAGGAAAGGATGGTTCAAGCCTGCTTCAGAATATGGGGAAGAAATCCATCAAATACAAATGGCAGGCCTTTGATCCCAAGAAACGCTGAGAAACTGAGAAGTAGTCTGTCACTTGTGCAAAGTTTAGTGAATCATTTCTGGTGGGACTACTGAGCACGGCTAGAAAGAGTCTGTATAATGCTCGGCACAAACAGAGCCATAAAAGCTGAGGTAAGAAAATGGATGGAATGAATTAATGCGAATGCCTGCCAGGTGATATTTAAAGCGTTATGTGAAAAATTGCAGCTTCTTTTACCATCAAAGGGACATAGGACTGATGGATGTAAAGAAAGACAGTTGAAGCAAGTATATTTTTCAGACTTAGGAGGGTGACAGGAAGCCTCTTGGGGTAGACAAATTCTTACCAAAAGAAACATTTATTCTAGCTGAAAATAGAATACTGTTATGTGGATTTGCTGTTAAATCCGCCTACCGACTACAGGACTCCACCTACGCTACCTGCTGAAAACCCTGCTCTCAGTTCCTCTGCAGCAGATGTCAACAACATCTGAGGGAAGATGCAGCGACATGGCAGCAGATCCGTACAAAGCACACTGGGCTCTAAGTTCCTTTTGCCATCTATTCCTGGTGCAGAAAAGCTTATCCTAGCTTGCTCTTCGTGGAGGACTCTGTAAATGGAGATACTGAAAGATATTTTTTATGCTAGGTTCTTCCTTCATCCCTGACATAAGAAGAAGCTAAAGATGCATTGGAGGTAGAGAGGGAGAGAGAAGGGATGTGCTGGACTCCCATATCCCCATACCCTCCCTGTGAGTCTGGGAGATGTGGCAATGGGAGCACTGCCGAAACCAAAGGAGCTTCCACGTGGTCCAGTGTGGCCACTGCAGCCCTGCTCCCCAGAGCCACCTGTGTTCACCCAGCCTGGGCACAGAAGCAGCACCTGCCGCAGTGGCTCAGGTGGCACCTGGACATCTGAACATGTGAAATTAGTGGACGCCTTTCAAAATGGGGCCTTAAGCTACAGTGTGTGAAGAAAAGAGGTGTGTGAGTGGGCATAAACTGGAGCAGCACTCCTTCCCATGCTGCTTAGAAAGGAGTCCTCAGAAAGGGGTGGAAAATGGCTCCTTCCTTAAGTGCCATCACCAGAAGTTTTCTTTCTTTTCCCTCTCATGCTTCCATGTTCCTTCTGTCTCTGTTCACCTCATTTTTCCTAGCAGGATTGCAAGAGATTGCACCCAGTCATCACCCAGACCAAGAGCTGTGGGCTGTACAATCCCAGATTATATTTGCTGTTGTGCATTTAAGGGAAAAGGTATTGCAAAATTAGACTTTGATTTGTAACTGTTAAGAGGAAAGGAAGAAAGCAAGATGTTTAAGAAAACCAAATCTGCTTAATCAAAGACCTGGATAATTTGTTTTGGTGAGAGAATGACAGCAATGTTCCAGTGATGCCCCATTACAAAACATTTCCAGAACAGAAGAAAATAGCTGTGTTGCCTAGTAGAGGCTTTTTTTAAAAAAAAAAAAAAAAAAGACATTAATTTCCTGTTGGACAATATTGATTATTATTCTTACAACTCCATTTTAGAGGTTTTGAGCTGCACATGAAGTTGCCAGTGCTTTTAAAGGATTATTTTCTCTGGATAATGGTTAATCTGGATTATAGAAAATGTTTCAAGTTGTATGAGAAAATCAATCCTGTGACACATTCAGTTGGTTCCACAGAAATGATTGATTGTGATCTTTTGGCTCCAAAAGTCCCTTTTTTAAAGTAATTTTTTTTTTTTGCTAAAAATGCAGGGCTTGTTTCTACCCACTGATATACACAGGCTCTCTGCTTTTTTCAGCTGGAATTGGCCCATGCTAGGGCAGAGCATCTTCACAGTCCTTGAGGAAAGTTGATGTCTGCATTTTCCTGGCTACGTGTGTGAGGACTGTGAGGTGACTCGGGCTACATGGGGTCAGAGGAGATGGGAGATGCCTTCTGAAATGGCACTAGCTCCTCCAGGGAGGAGTGGCAGGAGCACCAGAGAAGAATTTTATTGCTCCATCTCTCTTGAGCGGTAAGATGTAGGCAAAGACAGCAGACGAGGAGGCTCACCCCACTCAGTGCTATGCAGGGCGTGGATATTATTTAGCAAAACTGCAGCATACTTAAATTTACCCCAAACCTCTGCTATTGAAAGGACCTGTGTACCCTTATTCACTGTGGTGATGCAGAAAGGAGAGTTTGTAATGTTCTGCCACTTAGAAAGATAAATGTAAGATAATTTCCAACTCGTAATAGCATTTTTAAGGCATTTGCCAGCCTCCCAGGAGAGCGCTGACTGAGATTTAAGGGGCATTTTCTTACATTTGAGGCTGCATCTTGCTATGAGCTCTCTGCACCTTGGGCCAAAATGCCATTGACTTCAGGGGTCAGTAATGGCACACAGCCCTGACGATTAACCAGTAGGCGCAGCTACCCCTTAGAATAAATAAATTACAATAAGAAATGTCATATATTATTGTTAAATATCATAGTTCAGAAATGCCTTTTGAGGCTACAAAATAAATTCAGCCCTAACACTGGGTAAAGGACAGTTCTCAGTTTTATTGCCTGGGGAGCAGATCAGAAATTCATGGATGAGCTCATGACAGGGAGTATCTTTGCATTACCCCCCCATAGTCCAGGCAATTGGCCCTTCAGTGGGAGTATTCAGGTGAGGATATCTGGGTGAACAGCCTGTGTATAAGTGTTTCCACAGCAGAGCCCTGCTTGGGTCGTGGTGCCCCCTTGCTGGTGGCCTTCCCTGGGCACCGCTGTGGCCGTGTCTCATGGCCCCCTGCGCAGCTACGCTGGGGGTCTCCTTCTCAGGCAGTTGTCACAGTTGCCCCCAGCTGTAGGGAAGGGGTGAAGGATGTCTCTGCATTTACCAGCACTCAAATTATCTTGCCTCTGTTTTTATTGCTAGGTTGGTAGGTTGCAGATCAAGCTAAAACGTAGCTGCTGCGCCAATCTATAACCAGCCATGCAAGCAGAGCTCAAAGTCCAAATATTTAACCAAAGGTGGGTGAGTGGTTTGTGTGAAGACTGATGCTGGGGCACAGACTGAGACTGCAGCACAGGCACCATACCCTCAGGGAGTAAGGATAAAATTTTTATCTTTTCCATACTGTATTTGCCTTCACGTCAATGCCAATTACTTTACCCCCTGCACCAGTTCAGCTACACTGGACAGTATTTCAGTGGGGGAAGTCAAACCGGAGTAACTCCCTATAGACCTACAGACTGACCTGTGTTTTTACCCTAAAGGTAAGAGACAAGTAATTGCCCATTTATAAAGGATTAGTAACAGTTATTTGGTTTGCAAACAACTCTGACTTCAGGAATTACAGTACCTCATTTCATGGAGAGGCTCTGTAACATCTTTTGGCACAGCTGCTGTCAAAGTTTATCTTTCTTCATCCTCATTCCCATGCCAGCACGGATGCCTAGTCCCTTCCAGTCCTCTTTTGGTGGAATAGCAGCCCAGACTCGTTCCTGTTACGCGGCAGAGTCTTCGTGTTCCTGTTACGTGTGGAGCAGGCTGGGGACTCGCTCAGGAAAAGTGTTAATTTACCTATTTCAGCTCCCAAACCTACTTTCAGGCATCACTGGTGGGGGTCATGAAAACTAAGCTGCATCTGTTCTCAATCCTTTTCTTTCTTCTGTACTTTAGATTGGAAAATTGGCACTTTCTTTCTGCCTGTGTGAATACTTTATTGAATTGTGGATGACCTGAATTAAACCAGCATCAGTATTAATCCCCTTCTTCCCTTGCTCCTGAATCTACCCAGATGGTGATGGAGTATCTGAAAGAAATTATTTGCTAATGTGCTTTATATCTTTTGATGTTACAGAGCAGAAGAATCCGTATCAGATGACGACAAAAGGAGGTAGGTGCTCTACTGGGACTGGCTTTACTTGCAATGGGCTGCAGAGAGCTCTGCTGCCAGACGTACATCCTTCCTCTCCTCCTCCTAATTCCACCACCACCACCAAAGCAGAGAAAAAGGAACAAAAGGAGGAGATCTCACACAGAACCCAGTATTGATGAGTCCCCCCACCCTGTTAGTGAGTTGGAGATTGGGGAACTCTGTGGCAAGAAGAGCGCATTATCCCACAGCGGCAGGCAATGTGCTCGGTAGGGGCTGGTGACCTCTGCCTTCACCCCAGCCCCGCCACAGAAGATGGCATTAGCACCTGTAGGAGATCTCCGCTGGGCTGGATATCAAAGGCAATGTGACTCTATCACCAAACAAATCAGAAATCAACTCAGAGCCACAGGGGCTGGAGGAGGCACGATTCATTTGGCACCTAATGGGGCAGAGCAGCATAATAGGAGTCTCTCTGAATAGCTCCAGGCAGAGCAGAAGCTCTTAAGGACCTAGTTTTTCACCTTCTTGCATCAGTCCCTGCTTTTCATACAGGCCCTGGGGCCAGAAAATACGCTCTGCAAGGCCATGAAGGGGCGAGGGTTGGGAAACTACCTAGCACCCTCATGCTCCTTCCTACTGAGAGTTTTCTCCAAGTGTGGCCCTAAGGAGGGGGATGCTCATTAACGAGGTGAGGCCAAAGCGCTGTTTAATTGGGGTGCGTTGTTTGAAGTGAGGTGCTTCCGTGGTCCCAGTGTCAAATGTTGCTATCAGATTGGCTCTGTCCTCTGTTGGATGTATTTAGTGTCTAGAAGAGGCTGGGCCAGTGGGGTTTATTGTCACAACACAGTTGGGGTTTAATGAAAAATGTTAGGAACTTGAGTGAAAAATAGCTCCTTTCACAGGCTTTGGTCCCATTTAAGAGCAACAGCTAGCCTCAAGGTTTTTTTGCCTGGCACCATATTAGCAAGCATGTGGCATTAAATATGCACTTTTCCCGTAGCCTTGGGAAAGGAGGGCTCCTCTGAGGGTCCTTGTGTGGAGGTGCCCTCCTCTCTGACCATCCATCGTCTTCGTAATGCTGCTGCGTGATGTCAACATTGTAGGGAGAAGTGTTACAGTTAAGCTCTGATGTCTCTGATTGCTTCTTTAAATCAGGAACTATGGTGGCGTGTACGTTGGCCTGCCGTCGGATGCTGCTGCCATGGTTTCCAGTCAGACGAAAGCCGCACCAAAAGGTATTGGAAGGTTGTGTATTGCATTTCTCCTGCTTTCTCAGTTTAATTTTATCTGCTAGGATGTATTTCCTTTAAAAATCAATTATTTTTTCAGACAGACTGGCTAGCCTTGGAGCCTCTTAAGGCAGTGGGGCTATTTATAATCATTAAAGTGATTGTTCCCGTTTATTTAAATTTTAACACACTTACTTTTGCAGAAGGATCCAAGAGCGGATGCTGACAATGTGGTACATTGTCTTCTGAACAGCCTCTCCACGCTCTGAGTGCTCTGCGAATTCAAAGAAAACAAAGCCCTGTTAGGAGTAAGAGGCTGATAGATACGCTTGCAGAGCCTCCGCACTATTTTTAGTTTTGAAGGTGTTTACTTGCATTGTGGTGAATTCCAGTAATAACGGTTAGTAAGCGCTTGCTTTCAGGTTTATTTATGTTCTTATATGAAACCCAGTGCAAACTGTTTCTTTTCCATGTGATGTTTTCGAACAGCGGGAAAAAGCATTAGGTTTATTGGTACTTAATAGACGAGTCATAAACATGTATTTATGAAATCATGTAATAATTGTTTAGATTTAATGCAGCAAAATGCTGCTGTCACATACGTACCCCATAGAGCTTAGTCACTGACTGGTGCTTCCAAATTTTGCTGCAAAACAAAAAAAAAAAAATGAAGAAAAGTAACACTATTATCCATAACAAGTGAATTTGCTGCAAAACAAAAAAAAAAAGAAGAAAAGTAACACTATTATCCATAACAAGTGACTGGTTTTGGAACAGTAGTACCTTTGTTGCATGGGGGTTTTAAGTGGTGTTCTAAATTAGTGATGTTACAATGTTTTAACCATCTTTACCTTTTGTTTTCTAATTAAGATTAGAAGGAAATAAACACATCAAGATCCAAACAGCTGGAGGTACAGTATGCCTTAGTTAACGTTATGTGCTGGGCATGTATTTGTTGAACAGAAACAAGGTGGCAATGCTCCCTGTGCTGCTCTCGGGTGGTCTGGGAATCGTCCGGTTACTTCTGCAGCTGCAGCTTAACTCTTCTAAAGGCTGGACCGGGGCCAGTTCTCAGTGGTGCAAGTGTAAATTTTAATTTACATTTGCATTAAGAGGGGAAAGTCACCTTCTTGGTGAGAGGTGAGAAGCACAGAAACTCTGTAGTACCCCATTTGGGAATGAATAAAAATCAAGTGTCCTTGTATTCACCTTCAAGTGTACCACAGCTAATCCTGCAGCAGTACTAAGACCTCCCATGAGAGGTGAGGTGCATCAGGAGTGCATAGACCAGCATCTGTACAGACGAAGCTTTTCCCAGGAACAAGTCGTTTGCAGTTAGAAAACATCTTCTCCATTTTGGGGAGGACCTTGAGGACCAAAGTGAGGCACCCACTGGGTAAATCACTGGAGCTTTCCTCCTGCTATGGGAGAGAATCTGTGGGGCTTTGTTCTCCACAGGCCAGAATAGGACAGTGAAAATTTATAGGCTCTATTCCTCACTTAAGAGTTTCAACTAACTAACTAAAAAAAAAAGTCCTTTACAAGTTCATGTCTGAAGAAAAATAAACCAGGCTAAGTTTCCATTCAGAATTTGAACTGAAAAAACGTTGACAAATTTCAAAAGGGAACAGTTTTGGTGTCTAGCCAGTGGGGAGGACGGGAAGCTGCCAGTTGCTTTCCATAGGAAGCATAACCCTTTCCTAATTTAGGTGAAGAGCCAGAAACAGTTCTGGCTGGCACCAGTGCTGGATGCATGTCCAGTAGAGCAGAACACACATACACTGATTATATACAGGGAGACCTGGAGTTGGTCATCATGCCTAATTTCAGTAACCCAGCTGGGATATCTAAGCTAGGAACACTGCCACGCTTGACCTGGACAAGACCAAAGCACCTTCTTGAGGTTGCAGCTTTCTTTCCATGGTTGATGACCAGAGCCTGGGTTAATTAGGTCCTTGCATAGATGCTTTAGTTAAATGCCTGAGGTTGGGTAGAATCAATCACTTGATGGTTTTGATATTCAAAATAGTTGGAAGTGCATTTTGCCTTTGTTGGTGCAAGACCTTGGCTGCTGACTCAGGCTAAAAATCGCTTAGATGAGCACCTTTAAATCTGCAAAGGGTCCTCTGAGCTCCATGAGTTTATGGGCGTGTGTGTCTTGAGGGCATAGACCACAAATCTCTCAGCTTCTAACGATGACCTAGTTTGCTGGGTTGTGTCTAGAGTGTTACTGTATTGCTTTATCAATATTGCTTTACCAGTCCAGCTAAATCTGTTTTTTTTCCTTTCCTTTTTTGAACAGTCTTCTACTAAGACCACTTGCCAGTGCTTTAGAGAGCGTTGTCTTTCTGCTCAAGATTTTTATATTTACGTAGCCTTCCGGAGAGCAAGAGAGATCAGAGCACCAAAAAATCTAAACTCTTGCAAGTTCCAACTACGGGTAAAGCTTAAAGTACAGCGTTGAATCAGTTTCCGATGATGGTTGCATTATGGAAACCTCCTGCTGTTCTCCAGTGAATAGTGAAATTCATGGACTCGTGGTGGATGTTTCTGCACAAGAGCTAACTTTGATGATCTGCAACTTACTTCTCTGTGGCCATATTGCAGATTTCATCAGCTATCAGCTACGCTTCGTATATTTTCTCCAACAATTTTTGATAGATTTTATATAGAAAACCATTACTACTGTCCACTTACTAGTTCTTATGGTAGGTTCCTATAAATTAATTGTTAATTTACTTCAGAGTAATATATTTGACAGGTTTTCATCTTTTTGGTAATATTGCAAATTTTAATATTTCTGCTGTGAAAACTTAAGAATAGGATGAAATAAGCATAAGACCATTGGGTTCTTCATAATTACTACCGTCACTTTTATACAGTGAGACAAATGTTTGTGGTTAATTTTCTCCTTTTAAGAAGATACTACTCAAGGAAATGTATTTAAATAAGAACAATGTACTTCATCGTAATATTTACATGTCTGTTTTTATTTTCTTCAGCTTTATCTCTTTTATAAAGCATTACAATGAAAAAATACTAACGAACCAAACTATTATGTTATGTCTTCCGTTCTGTGTAATATTATGATGACATTTCCTCACATAAGGATGAAGTGACAGTATTTTCAGAGATAGCGGGACTAAACTCCAGTGCTGCATCCTCCTGAACCATAGAGGATTTTTGATTTTGTATCCCTGACTCATCTCTAAACATCTCCAGTATGGCAAATTATAACAGAATGAGTGTTATTATTACTGGGAGGTTTTAAAATTCATTAAGTTTATAGCAACTGTAGGTTTCCCACAGAACATAAAACAGATTGTACATTTCCATATGGCTGAACAAGTATTTAAATTATTAAAGCCTTTTGCATAATTCTTTAGTCAAATTTTTTTTAATAGTACACAATATGCCATACACTTTAAACAATCAAATAAACAAAAAAAACCCCAACCCACTCCACATTAATGTATTACTGTAAATTAATAACCACTTTTAATTTTAAAAGAAAAAGGCAAACCAGAAAATTTGGGCATGAAGAAGTGAAACGCTGTGAACCATGAAACTGCTGCCCATTTCACTGATATCTGTTAAGACCAGTGACCAGTCATTGACTATGATTTCCAGAAACTTGCAGCTCTGGCTTTAAAATAAGTGGTAGTTTGTTTGGTGGGAGGCCTGTAAGAAGTAGTATTTAAATATGTTCCTTGCTTGTCCTCTCTTAAGTATTTGTGACATTATTTACTGCTATTCTCTAGAAACCTGCTACTTGGGTTATCAACGATTTCAGGCTTCCAGCTCATGAAGACAAATCTGCATCTCATGCTTCAACCTCAAAACGAGATGAAATAAGCTTGAAGATTAAGAGGTGGTGTTAAGATATCTCAATATGAATGAATGTCTGTAGATCACATCAGCAGAGTCTCGTTCTTGCATGCCACGCTGATGAGAACTCAAATAGGAGTGAGTAATAAACATGCGGGTTTGCTTTCCACCTGCTTCCTATAGCATAAGGGTATAGTTTCCACATCACGTGTTCCACAAATGGTCTAAATGGTTTGCACGGCACAAGTTTATTTAGTACAAAGCAATTAGGCCCGTGCCAAACCTGATCACTATTGCCTTTTGTGAAGACAGAAAAAGCACCAGTCATGCTAGGATACATGGTAGTTCAGCTAGTTCTCGAAAAGCCAACAACAGATGCCAGTAATCTCTCCAGTTATTTGTCCACTTCTACCCTTCAGTTGCTGGGAAGAATCATCAAAAAGGTGGACAGGGCTAAATTCGAACATCACTTGTTCAACTACTGACATCTGAACCCACATGTGTGGGCTGAATTAAAAAAGAAGGTGCTCCTTAATGCAATGAATAGCTCCTAACAGTTGGTGGTGGGACAGTTGCAAAGGGTGCTTTTTCTTGTTTTACGTCGTTGCTTAATTTTTCCTGTGCATTGCTGCAGAGAAGTGTGGAGCACTTTGCAGAATTGGCCTCTTAATGATTCATCCTCTGACTGTGTGGGAGGTATGGTGGTTTCTTAATATTTTTGTTCCTCTGCATCTTCTAATCTCAAAAGCTTACCGATCAACTGACAAATGTTTCAGTAGCATGGGCTGGAGCTTCTGCAATAGATACACGTTCATTTATGCCATGCAGGCCTGTACCCATCAAACCGAAGAGCTAGGGCCATGCCCTTGTCTTAGATTTGCAGACTCTTGTCTTTTGTTTTCCCAAGGACCCACAGATCTAGAAACTGTGTGACAGGACACTGTATTCAGTCTTGGCGAAATTCCACTTAGGGAACTGATTTTCTGCTCATCAAAATTCCTCTATGGTGAGTAGCATTTCTTAAGCCTTTGTTAATAAAAGCACATGACATTTCATGGAGAAATGACTATGTCTGCTCTTTCAAAACTTACAATCTATGGATATTTCTGTTAGGAGGAGGAACACAAAAGAAACCCTATATGCCAGCTGTCAGCTGCGCATTTGATGGCATCCTTGGAGGATATTTAAGCACTCAAATGATGGTTCAGTGTGAGAATTGAGAACAGAACACAAGGAGCCGTTGAATGGCAGAGTTATTATTAAGAGATATACTTTGGTTTTGTCAAAACATCTTGAATTATCATTTGTAAAGAAGAAACATTGAAGTGTTGGGGCTATGATACCATTTCCTTTGCAGTTGTCACTCTTTCGCTAGCCAGAGCTGAGGAGACAGTGAAAATAGTTCAGCAAAGACAGTGAATTCAGGCTTTATAATCTCAGACTCTCCAATTTGGGATTCTTTGACACCTCAGAAATACTATGCTTGAATCCACGTAACTCAGACAAACCTTGAAAAATTCTGGAGTATCAAAGCATAGGGTTTAAACCACAGTTTGTGGTTAGCTGAAAAACAAATATCTTGTTGGGTTGAAATTTTTTTCTAGTTGTACAAACTATTTCACCTTGAAGACAGCTGCTCCTTTGAATTACACTGATGAGACAGTGCATTTATTTTGCTTTCTTCTTAATGCAGGACCTGGAGCTTAGTTGTAAGGAGCTGACTTCTCAGTATCTGGGTAGTACAGATAAGAGATACTGCCCACCTCGTGTGTGCCATCCACATCCCGGTGTAGTTCAGAGGATGTGGCATAGCTTTAAACCTCTGTGTGGCTCAGGGCTTAAATCTGTCACTAAGAGGGTTGCAGAAGACCTGGTAAAGCCCAGTGTAAGCTCAGTTAGGACTTCATTCACTAGAAGTGAAATCCTCCCATAGCAGAGTCCACACAAGGCTGAAGCTGCAGAAAACCACAAAGGTGTAATTTGTCTCTAATGAACACAAAGTACTAATTTACTTGATTTCATCCTGCACGTCTGGCAGAGGGGTCTCTGCCGTATCGGACTAGGGTTGGAATGGCATCACTGGCATAGCGTTCCCTGTCACCCACACAAGCCTAGCGATTCTCAATAATCATGCTCCCCAAGCAGTCGGTGAGTCACTGCTGATCTGTTTTCTGCAAAGTAGACCTCTGTTTGGTTCCCATGGTGATCAGAAGTGACAATTATTACAGACTGCTACTACAGCTCCTCGGCTGTGTGTACCCACGAAAAGAAGCTCTTATCTGGCTATAGTTCCTTGGAGTTTTGCAGTACATCGTCATCGCTTCCTATTGACAGCGATTTGAACACTTCAGGTGAATTGGCTTTGTGGGGAACGTGCTGGAGGAGGGTGATTTGTGGAGTATTTTTGTTTCGCAATGTATTTAGAAAAAGACCAAGAAAAGAACAGCTCTGTAAACTTTCCATAGAGCAATGGTGTGCCAGCGTAGCAGGAAATCTTTTGAGGCTGGGTTAAATGATTCAACCCTTGTTTTAACAACAAACATGGACAGAACTTAGATTTATCATAATAGGAGCAATTTAATTTTGCATGATCTGACAATTTTTACTGTAACCCTAGGGGTTTCAAACATAGGAGTATTTCCCAGAGAGCAGAAACCTGCTGGTGAGTGCTTAGGACGGCTGTCACCCTTGCTGTGGGAACTTCTGCGTAGTGGGCACTTATCTGGTCATTTCTAAAATACCTATAGCTGAAGAGAGGACCCTGCTTGTGAAACAGGTTATTCCATGAAGTGCAGTGAAACTCACATTAGCTTAACTGTACTGAGGAAAGAATTGGAAAGATACCATGGGATGGAGTGTGGATGAAAGGGACTTTGTATGCCAGAAGGAAGGAAATACGTAGGAGAATGAGGATTATAATATTATGCAGTAAAGACAGATGCAGAGGGAGGTTAGGAACTGAAAATGACGTAAAAAAGGAAATAGTTTAATTAAGTATCTGCTCCATTTCCCTGTGATTCTAATACCATGAAAATAGAGCAAGAAGTAGACCACTGCCAAATCATTTTAAGACTGAAGAGAAATGAGGACTGGCTTATCGGTTCATTCCAACCCTCAGATGTCTGAGATTGCAAACCCTTTGGGAAACAATTTACCTCATTTTTATTTGCTTAATCCCCAGTGTCCTTTTGGGTGTTACCAGGATATATAAATATCCTGCCTTTTCTTTCAAAATTTATGTTGGTGTTCCCTTTGTTTATGTCTCTCTATGCAGGCTGAAACTTCTAATTACTTTGGAAGTTTACATTACACTTGAAAAACAATTTAGTAGGCTGAGAAAATACACAAGATGTGAAAAATCATTAACAGGCATAGTACAAGGAAAGATTACAGAACGTGTGAAACGGAAGCAAGAGCTTAATCTGAAAAATCCGAGCAGAGTTAGAACCAAAGCTTTGGTTTACTTATGCCATCGATTTTATGTTTCTCATAACTTATGAATCACTGTGCAAGTGATTAGTTTGGATCACAGCACCCTTCTCGGTACTCTGGGAATTAGCAGTACACTTACAGAGTTTTGTTTATGGTCTTTGATTCCTATGCTATAGGAGATGGCAGTAATGCACAATACTAAATTCCACCCTTAGCCTTCATTGCCCACTTTTTGTGTTGGCCAAATCTCAGTGCTTTCTGCAAGATGGCTTCAGCTCCATAAAAACTGAGCTCACTGGATTCTTGCTGTGAGACTGTGATTCAGAGTGATATGTTAATTGGAGGCAGGTCATATTCAATAGCTGTTTTGTGGGGGATACCAGACTGCAGGAAAATGTAAGACTGTTTATTGGAATTGGGGAGGTATTCAAACTTTGGAGAGAGTCCACATTGCGTCAGTACCAAACTCTACTTGACAGAACACAAACATACCACCACATGCATAAATAAATAAAATCAGGGAGGCAATGTACACCTTTCAGCTTATATCTAGTATATTTGTGGGTATATATTGCTGGACACTGATGGTAACTTTGAGCTGTGAATATTTTCCCACAGCTAGGGTTGCATCCCAAAAATGATATTGCTGTAAGGAAAAAAACTTGAAGGATTCCCACTACCTGGTTTGTCCATAAGAGCCTTACAGGCTTTTGGGAAATCAGCCATCAGATTTTCTTTAAAATTAAAAGATTTAATTAGATCTTAATGTATAAATAGTATCAACTTGAGCAACCTCCAAGTATCTGGTTATTATAACAATGTACTTCAACTTTGAAGTCTCACAAGAAACAGTTGCCTACTTCTTTTTCCTCTTCCAAATTGTGGGTTACTTTAATAAATAAATGATTAAATTCATTTACTGTTCTATCAAAGGAACTGCTTTGGATCATCAGATAAAAACAAACCATTTTTGGCAGGGCATTAATTTGTAATAAGGAAACTGTGACAGCCAGGGGAGATGGAGCTTCTATAAATTCCAAATTCTTTTTAATAGAATGAATAATGGTTGGAGAACTTACTTACACAGCACTGTTAAAGAGTCTTTGTTCAAGACATCATTGCTTGTGTAACAATTCTTGAGAAACCCAAGATTTCCAGTGAAAAGAACCCTGAAAATCACTACTTGGAAAATAATTTTTGATTTCTGATAATAATTTGCCTATAGCAGCATTATATTTTTCCCTTTGAGTTTCAAGAGGAAGCCAGTTTCTCATCTGAACCAGTAAGGTGAACCATAAACCTCTCCTTGCCTGTAAACAATTGTAGCCAATTCTCATTCAGAGGTACAGGAAAAAAGACAAATGGTGTTGACTAGCTCTACCATAGGGACATACATGTTCATACACTTGAAACTAATCCCAATCTTTAACAAATTAGGCTAGATTAGACTAGATTTCATGATTCCTCGTTTCAGGTATTTTTCTTGAAACATGGTATTATTCCGTTATTTTTTCCTGTTGGCTAAAATAATCCCTGGCAAAAATACTTCTTCTATATTTGTTGTAAGAATGTGCACTTCGTTATAATTTTCAAAACTTCTTGCACTATTTCCCACTTTTATCTCAAATACACCCTCGGGCATAAAACTCTGACACAGACTAGGTTTTACCCAAAGGGCTAGGGTCACACCTTTGCTCAGGTGAGAACTCCAAGTAGGTGCCACTGAAGAACATTTTATCCTGAGCACTTCACTATTCAGCTGGTTTTTTCAGTTCATACGTGGATAACGTTGCTTGGCTGTTCTCTAGGAGGAGCATTTGCTGCACATATGATTGTGTCATCTTGGGACTTGGACAGGCATGGTTGTAGGAGTCTTCCTTTCCTCAGTGTAGGGTCTTGAAACCTCATCTTACCTCCTGCGTGACACCTCCTTCAGATATGTCTGTGGACAAGCAGCTTTGTGCTATGAAGTTGGAAGGCACAACATGACGCAAAAGTGTTTCCATAACATTCCAGTTTGAGCAGTGATGTGCAAAACAAGAGTAAACATTACTGGTAAATTATTTGGAGAGATGATTTTGCAACATTGCACAGTCTCCTTGGAGTGGCTTGAAATGATGACAAAAGGAGCAAGATAATAAGGAATCAGGTCCTGTGATTCAATATCATAAATGCCTGTATTAGACATTGCAAATTATAGCTGTATCCCTTGTACTGTCATTGCGGTTGTCACAAAGTAGTTGCAGTTTTGTAACAATTTCACCTGCGCACCTCCATAGATAGTAAGGGAAATTACTTCCAATTGACAGTGGCTGACCATTTGATCCATAGGTTTTCTTGGCTACGTCATGGGGTCTGGCTGACACACATAGAGTGCAGCTCATCATCACCTGAAAACTCCCACTTTGCAACCTGCTGTTTTTGCCACATGGCTTTGCAGTTCACTTTCATGGTGTCTACCAGTGTCAATAGTCAAAGTGGTTTGAAGAACCAGCTGGTTGACTGCAGAGTCAGAAGGACACCTCCATGACATACTCCCTCTGTTGATCCCACTGTCTTTTTGGTGCTCTGGGTAAGGTATGGTGGCTTCACACCGACTGAGGGACAAACCATGTATCACCAGTGATCCTCCCCAGGCCAGTTGTACCATGCCATACCCACCCAGTGACAGCAGACCAGTACAAACACCACTGCTGTGCTGGAGAGGCTGGCCTTGTCTTTGGCTGGCTGAAGTCTTAAATAGTGCTGGGATTTGTTTTTCTGCTTCCTTCGCTCTCTTAGCAGCAAAACGCAAGTGACTGCACTGATTTTCCTTTTATGTGCCTCCTGAACAAGCCTTATGTTCAGAGCTGTGCTGGTGACAATCAAATTAATCACTGTCCCGCCAGCAGCTGCACGTCAGGCTCTCCCGGCATCCTCAGAGTGGGGGGGGGGGGGGGAGCAGCCGGGGGTGTGAAAAAAAA
>NW_009259271.1:95436-99916 GCF_000687185.1 Egretta garzetta
GCTGTAGCCTGGGATGTCAGAACAAATCCTTTTCCAAAGTAGGTCAGCAAACTGTGCCCAGCCTCGAGAAACAGCCTAGATCAAAGACAGAAAATTTCTTGATATTGCTGGCAATCGTTTTCTTCAAATGTCTTTCGTGGGAAAGAATCCTACAGACCCGGGTAGCAATGCTGGTTCCCTGAAGCCTAAAATCTCTGGCAGAGCTTAACAGAAAAGATGTTCTGAAGAGAGAGAATCCCAACCGCTTGTTAAAAAACCCCTAAAAATGCTAAGGAATCCTTTGTAAGGAGCCTTGATACACCTCTGCTGCTCTCATTTCTGTAACATTCAGTCGATTGCTCCTTAAAAGCTGCAAATGTCTTAAGTTCTGATTTCATAGTATCTATACAGATAATTTTAGAAATTAAAAATTTATTTTTTTCCAAAACACTTATTTCAAATTTTGAAAAAAGTTACTCTATGCCTATTATCCTGATATCCAGGAAATTGCCCAAATTACTTAGTCATTCACTTCAAACCTTGTGGCTATTTATTTGTCACTTTAGGGTTTAGTTTTAATAGATGGACTCAAAGAGCTGGTATTAAAATGCGGAGTTATCTCATTTTACGAAATATTCAACAATGACAGTGCTAACGGTACTACTCATCACTTTGCCACTGCCTGTGACAAAGTTACAGTTCATGGACATAACCTAAAAATCAAATTATTTTAAATAACTTTGCTTCTTGTGGAGCTTTTAGGTCAAGTCTGAAAGATGATGGAGTATATGAAAACATTGTCTCTGGGCTACTTCAGGTTGTCCTTTAAGCCATAAAAATATGTGTCTGAGGTTTTTTTGATAACAAAATCTATGCTGTTGACCAGTTTCAGGGTGATTCATTATAGCTCTGCCCTAACCTCTCTAACATGCTACTGTTATTCCGCAAAGAAAAAAGGCAACCAGCCATTTCTGGGTGCTCTCTAAAGTCCTAAAAGCAAGATAGCTTAAAATACATGTTTGCATCCCGCTGTGCTTTTATGACCTCCAATGTACTTTGGGCACTACTAAACTATAAATAAAATCAAAAGATTCACGCTCTCATGCTCAAAAACCTAAAATAATTGAACATTAAAAAATTAAAGAATGCCAAAATGAAGCTGCTTGATTCATTTGTATTATGACACATTTTTTACGATGTGATCAAATATTATTTTTTCCACAGGATACATGACTAACTTAATTAGATATGTATGAAAAAGTATTTTTTCCCTTGAAATTTTGAAAATATTTGTTTATTCATTTTATCATTGTTTTATCATTACTTTGGGCCGATTTATTGCCCAGGAATATGCTTTCCTGTACTGCCTGTGCAAGTTCGACAATAAAAATGTAATTTTTTCTCTCTTTCTCTTATTTTTGAACTGCTGAAAGCTGGTTCTCGGTTACCTAAAAATGCTCTTATTACCGAGGGCGACATCTGCTAAGGATTGTCAGTCGCCGCCTAAAATTCAGAATAAGAATGTCAAGCCTTCAGCTTGATGAATCTCAAATTATTTTGTTTTGCCTTTAAGGTAATTTACTGGGAACTCAAAAGTTTTCATCATGCTGCTGAATGGGTTAAAATCAACTTTAAAAGAATGAGCAGGCTGGTACCCTCACGGCTTCACGAAAACTCATGTAGGTGCATCAAGGGTAAGAGGCATCTGCAAAGGAAGCCCAGCACCTGCCTTTGGGGGGAGTCTTTGGCAGCGTGATGTGAAAATGTAAAGTTTTCCCAACCACCCAGATGATAAGCCTGTAAAAACAGTTAATCACTCGTTTATTCCCTCTGTGTCTTTTAATTTTACTTGTGTTGATATTATTACTTAAAGCTAGCTACCTGTGGAAGAAAGCCGAAAATACGCAACTCTTATTTTTCAGCAGGTTCAGTGTTTGTCTGGTTGGTTTTGGTTTTTATTGTTTATCTCATTTCAGAGCTAAAAATAGGCGCGAGGGGCTGGGAATCAGAAACTCCGGCCTTCCTTATGCCACAGGCTTGTTAGTCTTGGCTGAATCACTGAGGTGGAATCCTTCAAAAACAATTTTTAGACTGGAATGCTCAAGCAAAGGGCTTTTGTTCTAATCATGCCTCAGTACTCCTCCTCCAGGGAAAGCTGGGAAGAGTTTGTAGCGGTGAGGATGTTTCTGAGGCTCGTGGGACCCCCGTCCAGGCTGGGTGAGGTGCCCGCACATCGCCAGCAGGCAGTCTAGCAAGGGGCTGCGTCTCCCTCTCTGCCCTCGCCTTCCTTTCTGCCACCTCGCAGAAGCTTCTCTGCCCAAGAAACGTGTCCCCAAGGTGTTTTACATTGGCTGGAGAATAAGGATTTAGCACCTCTTATGTGTGTGGTAAAGGAAGGCGAAGGAGGGGGGCAGAAAAGCGAGAGCATGTTAGTGATGTTGATGAATTGCTGTTTGTTGAAATGCTGCTCCCTGCACTTCTTCAGTGGAAATTACTCTTTCCTGGATGGAGAAACAATCAGTAGCTTAAGTTCATAATTTCCCTGGAAACATTCAAGACCAGGTTGGACGGGGCTCTGAGCAACCTGATCTAGTTAGCAGTGTCCCTGCTCACTGCAGGGGGGTTGGACTAGATGACCTCTAGGGGTCCCTTCCAACCCAAAACATTCTATGATTCTATGATTCATTACAAACGCTGAAAAACATTACTCATGTTAGCAAAACACCTTTTTGTTCTGTCTTTTTTTCTCTTTAAAAGCCTCAGAACCTGTTACCATTTCCAGTAATAGCTTGGAAATGAGATTTATTTTTTTTAAGTAGGAAAAACAAATAATACCTGATTTCACTCCCTGCTCAAATGCAACAGTATGGATCCTCTTGTGAGTTCTCCCATCACGTCTGCAGCTCTGTCGGGGTCGGAGCAGCAGGCGCGGCAAACCGTGCAAGCTGCGTAGGCAAGAGCACCAAGTTGTGATCAGCACTTTTTGGGCTCGGGGGGATGTTGGTGTCTGTGTTTCTTTTAATTTGACAGTGTTAATTCCAACTGTGCCCCCTTTCTGGGTTGAACAGCCACCATTGCACCCGTACGGAAAGCCCTGGCAGCAGCACAGTTGAGTGGGTTTTTTTCTATGGCTTTTAGCAAAAATCCAAACATTTCAAGGACTCAGAGTGAATTATTCACACACTCAGATCTGACTGAGTAAACAGCTATTTTTTATCTCACTTGAGAGGGTCACTTTTCCCCATATTAGATGTACTTCCCAGTGATACCTGTATCTGAGCACTCGAGTTTCTTCTAAGGGCAAGTGTTAGACTCGTCACGGCTCCCAAGCTGTTTGGACAGACCGGACAGCTCTGTAGAGGTCCAGCCTGAGAAAAACTCCAGGCTCTCAAAAATCCAGATTTAACCTTGTTTCACCTAAGAAAATGTGTGAATTTTGTGACCAACTTTTGTTCAGAAGGAAAGATTTAATTTGGACAAAGGCCTTGTTTACTCTCCACTGTGACCAGGGAAAAGATCAATGGTGAAGGTAAATAAAAGGTATTTCAGTGTCTCCCTTACATCCAGCCTGGGATCACTTTGGTCCTCAATTTAGCATTAGAGGTTTTCCTTCTTGTATTCACATCCTCCAGCTGCTTCAAGGGAGCCAGCAGCTCTTGCTTGTCTCTGGGATCTGAAGGCACCTGATGAAGTGGTGGGGCTGAGCTTTCCCTGAGCACGGGGAGCAGTCCTGGCTCCAGGGCCCTAACTCACCTGCTGTGTGTGGCTGCAGCCTTGGGCAGGAGAGGTGGCAAAGACAGGAGAGATCCCAGCATGTTCCCACACTGCGTTATGGGACCCCTCAGACTCCAGAGGGGGACCGTGACTTGCTGAACACCAGCCGAGCAGTAGGAGCCATGACGTTTTCATCCATGGTGACCAGCCCTGGCGATGCCATCTACTGCAAAGATGTCCTTTCTTATCCTAAAGTAAAGGTACTTTACAGGGGAGGATCTTGTGGCATTCCCCAAAGACTGGAGAGTTAGGGTCAGCAGGTGGCACCGTGTGAAGACTGGAGAGAACAAAGCCACCTCTATCCTCTCCTGGGGAGCCCCAGTAAGAAAGGTGGTGTGGCGTGGGTGAAAAGCTCTGCGTGAGGAGGCAGAGGGTACATGGAGGTAGAACAGTGGCAAACAAACACCAGAGAGCATCGAGCGGTTTGAAGGTATGAGGCTGAGTTCACAGCCTGGGAAAATGGGAAAATCAGGGGCATGCTATGGCCATCTGAGTTGGTAGAAGAGGACCAGAGGCCCGTTACAGGATGTTAGGGGCAGATGCCAGTAAAGGAGCATGGGACAGACATGGTGGAAAAAACAGGCAGGGTCCCTGTGCAGTGAAAGCGGCGGGGAGGGTACGGGACTCTTCCCATGAAGCCATGGCAACCTTACCTTCTCCTGGACTTGGCCTGTGCCCTACCTCACGCAGGGAATGGCTGGGGAAAATGGGAAACACTCACAGCCTC
>NW_009259272.1:0-776 GCF_000687185.1 Egretta garzetta
CCTGCAATGTCATGGCCACCTGGCCCTAGAGCCACCCAGGACCCACAGCTCCTTGGCTTCATGGCCAACCCAACTCATGGCCACCAGGAGCCATGGCCACCCACATCTGTGGCCACCTTGGCCACAGCTCCATGGCATCATGACCAACCCAACCCATGGCCACCAGGACCCACAGCAACCCAGATCTGTGGCCACCTGGGACCCACAGCTCCCTGGGGTCATGGACAACCCAACTCATAGCCACCAGGACATCCAACCTTAAAGCCACTCGGCCCTATGGCCACCCAAGTCTGTGGCCAACTTGCTCCAGAGACACCCTGGACCCACAGATCCTTGGGCTCATGGCCACTGTGATCCATGGCCACCAGGACCCACAGCAACTCAGATCTGTGGCCACCTGTGACCCATGGCTCCTTGGGGTCATGGCCAATGTAGCCTGTGACCACCAGGACCCACAGCTCCTTGATGTCATGACCAACCCAACCCGTGGCCACCAGGACCCACAGCAACTCAGATCTGTGGCCACCTGGGACCCATGTCTCCTTGGGCTCATGGCTAACTCAACCCATGGCCACCAGGACCCACAGCCACCCACATCTGTGGCCACCTGCGACCCACAACTCCTTGAGGTCATGACCAACCTGTGGCCACGAGGACCCATGGCCACCAACATCTGTGGCCACCTGCGACCCACAACTCCTTGAGGTCATGACCAACCTGTGGCCACCAGGACCCACGGCCACCCACATCTGTGGCCACCTGGGACCCACAGCCCC
>NW_009259272.1:815-1095 GCF_000687185.1 Egretta garzetta
CCCCATGGCCACCGAGCCATCCAGCCACCCAGCCCCACGGCCACCGAGCCACCCGGCCACCCAGCCCCCCCA
The DNA here is from genome assembly GCF_000687185.1 of Egretta garzetta. Lineage (NCBI taxonomy): Eukaryota > Metazoa > Chordata > Aves > Pelecaniformes > Ardeidae > Egretta > Egretta garzetta. The sequence goes on from NW_009259272.1 coordinate 888, forward strand.
TGGCCACCGAGCCAACTGGAGTCCACAGCTCCCAGGACCCCCAGCAACCCAGAGCTGAGCCTACCTGGGGCCCACAGCCCCTTGGGCTCATGGCCAACCCAACCCATGGCCACCAGGCCCCACAGCCACCCAGATCTGTGGCCACCTGGGACCCATGGCTCCTTGGGCTCATGGCCAACCCAACCCATGGCCACTCAGCTCTGAGCCC
>NW_009259273.1:0-564 GCF_000687185.1 Egretta garzetta
CTGCCTCAGTCTTTATTCCTTAAAGAGAAGTTTGACATGCGTGCATTTGTAGTAGCAATATTACAGTGCCTGTTTCCTTAGGAAAGTTGACAGCCCTCTGGGACAAATGCTCCAAAGCAGTTCCATCCAGTATCATCCTCTGCAGGCTGCAGAGTTACTTTGATCAACAAGTAATGATGTGAGGTGGCTAAGCAAGCATCAGGAGAAAGGCAAGGTACGCAGTTAACGATGCCTCTAACCTGAACGACTTGCATGTAGATAAAGTTCATGGGCCTTGGAAGAGCATCTACGCTTCCAGGCAACAGATGCATTGGACATCAAATGTAGGACAAGCAGGTTAGTAAAGAATATTAAAAAAAGAAGGCACTCTCCAGGCACAGAAACCACGTCAAAATACGTAGCATGTGTGTCAAGATGCTTTAGCAGTAAATCAAAGATAACGTCATTTTCAGTGTTCATAGCAGATGTTTACTGTCGCTGAACAAAGCGGCAAAACTCTCAGTTGGGAAAGTTTTCAGAAGTTATGTCCTACCAGCTACCCTGAGTGCACCTCGTTTAATTAAA
>NW_009259273.1:1004-3716 GCF_000687185.1 Egretta garzetta
TGGCAGCCCGGGGTAGGGTGGGCTTCGGGGCTGCCAGCGCCCATGGCCGGCTCATGTCCAGCTTTTCATCCATCAGTGCCCCCCAGTCCCTCTGGGCAGGGCTGCTCTCCATCCTTTCTTCCCCCAGCCTGTATGGATACCGGGGATTGCCCTGACCCAGGTGAATTGTGTTGCTTCTGGTGATAAAAGCACTGAAATCTTAAATGCCATCGTCTTCCTCAGTAACTAGAGGTGCTTTCCCACCTGGATTTATAACTGGCTGTGTGTTAAATTAAAAATAAGTTTTGTTTCAGAGGAATTGGTGACAGAATTCTCAGGGGGAAATGTGATTGAGCTGGTTCCTTAAATCTTTGTATTCATTAGGGCTTTCCTGGAGTTACAGAGCAGGTTTGTGCCCCAGGTTTGCTGAAAACCATCAAGCACATGTTTCGTGTCGCTGCGTGTTGGGGAACCGACCTGGTTCGGCCAACACCGAGCGCTCGTGGAGCGAGACCTGCGCTCAAAGTGTGAAACAACTCGGGATCAGTTCATCGTCGACCTGCTGTGAATTCCCGAGTTCTCCACTTCCTTGGCAGGGGCTGAGAGCCCCCGGACTTGGAAAGCTGCGGATGTGCAGACAGGCCGTGGGATGCAGGCATTAAGCGTAATTGCAAACTGATCTTGGTTGAGGCTGTAGAGCAAGTTTGCAATCAAGGGCTTTGACAGATAAGAAGGAACTGACTTTCTGGTTTTCTAATGATGCATTTTTTAACTGATCTGTGGTTTTAAACTACTCTTATTTATTTCAAACTTTGTGGTTTACCTTTTTAAAGGATGCAGACACTAGGGATATTAGATATTAAAGGCAGCCTGTCTCAAATGCTTCATCTCCTGGATCTTGGCACCGCTTTTCAATGTTTCTTCTTAAAACTGATGCGTGCAGCTGCCAAAAAAGCAGCTATTTATCCATTTTGGCTCCAGTTCCAGCTCTGTAAACAAAACTTCTCCAAAGCTGCTTCTGTTTCTTCTGCTTTCTAAAGAACGTTTCACCCTTCTGCCGTCTTCCCTTGAGCGTGGGCCAGCTCATACCTCCTCGCATACCTTTTCCCTTGAGATGTTCTCTCTCTGTAACGCCACCAAGGGGGTAGGAGCAGGCAGAGATGTTCCCTCTGACATTCTCTTGATAAATCTGGGGGGGCTGCAAGGGGAACGGAGCGGCCAAGCTCCCACGTGTCCTCAGGAGAGGGCACCTTGCCCCGCCGCTCTTGGAGGGCAGGGGTCTTAGGATCTTAGTGATATTTTCCAAACACTGTTAATATTTTTTTGCTTCTGGGGTGTCAGGATAAATGGGTTTGTAATGGAAGCAGTGTCAGATACAGCATGTTTTTCATTATTTCCACCCTTCTAAATTTTTGTTCTTTTGTAAATAATGTGATAGATGGGTGTCCTGTTGTGTAGCAACCATAACTGGGGTTATGTTTTGTTTTGGTTTTTCAAACAAATTTTCTTGGGTTTGGACCTACAAAATCTTTTCTTCCTGGCAATTAGTTTTAACAAAAACATGCTTATGTGCTTTGGTCACAAAAAAAAAAAAAGGTTGTTTGTTTTTTTTTTAAAAAGCTGTTTGTTTCAGTGATGTGCCCAAGAAATGAGACTTGAGAAAACTGAGATCTGTATCTGGCTGAGCTCCTGCTGCTGCAGCGACCCTCAGGCGAGCCCTTCTGAAAGTTCCTTTTGCTTTGCTTTGCGAACCTCAGGCAGCTCATTTTCAAAGGGGGGTTGGTTTGGCTTGTTTTAGGGGATAGTCTTGCTTGCTTGCTTTGATGAGACGTTGTTCCTTCCCTGTGGTTAATGTTCAGAGCAGATCACAGCACACGGGGGGCACAGGGTGAAGAGGGTGTTGTGTTTAAATTTGTGCCATGGCCATATAATCATTGATCAATCTATATGCATTCAGTCATTGCTTTGCTACCTGGAGGATGGGAGGATTTTAGTTCCCTTAGCAGTTGGTCTGTTAGTGGCTTGGAAGTATTTCCTTTGTGGCTGTACGCTCACGTTGGGTTATTACTTTAATTTTCTGAAGTGTAGAAAAGCGGGTCCCCCGTGCTGTGGCCGCCCTCCCCTTCACCCCGGTGCCTCTCGGTGACCCCTTTGCTCTTACAGTATAATTTTACTAAAGAGATGATTGATACGGAATTGTTTAAATTACAACGTGTCAGGAGAGCAGGGAATTGCGTTCACATGTGGGGAGCTGTAAATCCTGTTTCAAGTTCATGAGGTGTCTGCCTGCCATTCAGAAAAAGGCTTTCTGGTGGGAGGAGCAATGGTGGTTAGCATTTCCAGTGCCATACACACGGTATGGCTGTGCTGGATCTTCTTAGCGTGCCCTTACTCTCTGTACCTGTGCAAACCCAAAAGCCGGTGCCAAATATTTGCCTGCTGCCTGGATGCTTCTGGCAAAGCTGCTCTTCTGAGCGCCGGAGAAACCGCTGGAAGGTCGCGGCTGATTTTGGCTTAGCACTCGGAAAGCTGCATATGCCTGATGGTGGTGAGTTTCCAAAACTGGTGAGGACAAGCAGGAATAATTCTGCTGTCATTCAGACCAGGCCTTGGGCAACCTTGTGTTCCCACGTGTGTCTTTAGAGTTCCTATCTGTAATTGGAATCAGGGAGCGCAAGGAAGTATAACTTTAGAGGAGAAAAGCTGCAGTGGTTTCCATTAAAATCTCTCCTT
>NW_009259273.1:3794-43336 GCF_000687185.1 Egretta garzetta
TGATAAACTGATAATTAATGCTGAAAGAGATTAATCTTTTCTGTGGAATAAGGCTGTTAAGGATTCACATAGATAGACTAAACTTTGTCCTCTGCCTTGTGGCCTATCTGTACCTAAGTTCCTTTCTTCTCGTGATGGTTGGTCTCTTGCCTGCTTTTCCTGTGGTTCCAGGTGGAGCTCGGCAGTTTTAGTGGTTCCATCATTCTCACCTCATTTAAAGCTCCCTCCTCCCCATCTTTTATTTTCTTCTAAACATACGTGCAGCTGCCCGACAGCAGGACGGGTATCGCGCCACAAGCTGTTGATGCTATCGCATGAGCCAGGCCAACTCCAGAAGCCAGCAGGCATCTCCTGGATGGAGCTGTTGCTGTGCCGAGCGCTCCTCGCTGCCCACCTCCACCAGCTGAGAGGGTCATGGCAGCAAGTGCTAACGTTCATTAAGTAAAATGTATGCACTCATCAGCGGGGCTAAGCCAATGGAAATGTTTTCCAACTTTAGGAAGAGCCCTGATGTGAATGTTCCCTACCCTATGGTGTGGGGAGGGAAGGAGCAATGGAAGCGAGCATCCATCCCTGGCCTGAGGGTGCGACCTGGAGGTGTGCTAGCCAAAAAGCCTTGCACTGCTGAGTGTACGCTTTCATGTAGAAATAAAGTAGCTTTACATGGCCTTAGTGCAACCTCCCTTTAAGTTTTAAAGATTTATAATTTCCTTAAAGTTACAATAATACACCAGAAGTCGTTAAATCATCCAGGACGTTGTGGTAAACAGACTTCAGCTTAGATAAAGCCACCTATGGCACCAGCTAAAAACACTTCCTGGGTAAACTCCAAGTGATGGATTTTATCAGTCTTGGTTTCTGTTTTGACTAAATTTCTAAGCCATTTTCCAGTGTGACTTGTAATAGAGAAAGGGCTGAAGGGTCATGCTGGAATAACATCCAGGACCCAAGACCCAGACAGCTGTACAAGTCACCCACACGGCAGAGTTAAGCTCTACTGGTGGATGCTGGCATTTTTCCAGCTATTTAATACGTGGTGTTTTCTTACTGTAGGGTCAAACTGCAGTGACTTTTGCCTTAGACTTTCATCTCGTTTGCTGGTCTTGGTCTCCATGTGGACTGCTAAGGTTCATGAGACCATCCATGTGATTTCTCTCAGGAAATAAGCATTTGAACCAGAAAAGAAAGGTCTATCCCTGTCTTAAAATAAATAAATCTTAGGTGCTACAGAGAAAACATACTCTGAGCGTGGGACAGGAAAGTTGTGTGTGCTGGAACTTGGTAGTACCCTGTCTGGCTTGAAGAGGCATTGATGGACAAAAAGGAGTCCTATCTGCACAGATGTAGACAGATTCTGCTGGAAAAAATGGTCTTCTAGAAAGTGGGGAGAGGAGATCTGTAAATCTTTATTATAAAAGCTGGTGTATATATGTTTTCTAAATGAATTTTATCACAGCTATTGACACAGATGAACCTATTCGCTTCTCTTGTGTTAGCTGAGTGCCTCCGCGTAAGACATTGACCATTCAGTGCACAACAGGGCAAGAATTGCTTCTTGCCAGATCCCAAGTGAAAACAGTTAAGTCCACATAAAAATATTCCTGTACGGACCTGGCCTTGCGCTTATGGGAGCCCCTCTTAGAAATGAGTAAGGTTTTTGAACTGGTCAGTTGAAGGGTGTAAGAGATGGCGGAGCAAAGGTGCTGGTTTTTTTTTTATGGGCATGAAAACGCAAAGGATGTTTTAAAATATCCTCCTCTCAAATTTGCTTTCCCCAGTCCAACAGGCACCGAGCAGCACTGCGGTAAGGAAGGTCTTTCTGTTAGTAACGAAGCAAACCACCACGGAGCTGGAACTGCCGCGCTGCGTGTTGGGCTTGGGAAAGAAGGGAGCGGGGAGCGATGCTGCGGCTCGCTCGAGGTGTCGCCGAATGAGCTGTGCTTAAGGGACTACGTAAACTTCTCCTGGTGATGGCTACACGTTGTCCTCCGCTTGGCCAGCAGAGCTAAAAATATTGCTCGTGGAGCTGGGGTTCTGAATCCTTGTCCCTCTGAATCTTGTCTCGTGTGGCGTGAAGCCCGGGTAGCTTTTGGGGATCTGCGATCTTGGTATAATGGTTTCACTAACGGAAGGTTCAAATCTCTGGCTCAGTGGAAATTAAATCATCAGCTCAGTAATCTCGAATAATTTTTCTTAGCATGACATTTCTTCTTGCTTTGATAATCGGAAAAAAAAATAAGAAGCTCTGTGCAGCTTGCTGAAATCTCACCGGTCTTTCATCTTATGTTTAATCCTACACAGCGTGCAAGACTAAGGGAGAATGGATCAAACTGCAGTAAGAGTAGGAATGAATGCAGATTTTCCATTTTGTGAGAAACTCCGTAATTGTGAACGTTTCTGCGGAACAGAATTCAAAAAAATACTTTGATTTTGTTCAAGAGGGAATTTTTTTTTTTAAGTCCGTGGTCAATTTTTCCTTTTAAAGGTCGTGAAACTACTTTACGGTATTGTTGAAATCTTCGTTTGAGACTTGATCTTTTATTTTTATGAAATTTGTCATACCCAGGTTTGTAATTGAAGGTCTGAAGCCAGGAAATCACTTGACTGTGTGCTTAACTTCACCTTTATTCTTTATGTCCCATCGACATTAACGGGATTTAAGCATGTGCTTCTCTAAATCAGGACCATCAATAATTAAAGACTAGAAAAGTCATTAGTGAGTGGGAAAATGGGAGGGTGATAAAAAGTTTATTTGAGCAACAATTTATGGAAATCATTAAGAATGTGAAGAAGGCGGTTTTGCCTTACGGATATGATGTGCCCGAAGCACCAGTAATGTTTGGCTTTGCTATAAAACACAGTTGACAACAGGAGACCAACTTAACAGTCACTTACTTGTTCCTACTATTTTATTAACTCTCTGAATTCAAAAAAAAGAACCCTTTTGCAAAACCCTTCTGGCACGTAAGAATTTGCAGGAAATGGGAGCAAGATGTGCAGTTTTTATCTTGATAGAGTGAGACGTTGTAGTATTTTTGATATTGAATGAGGTCGCTGCTGTTTCTGCTGCTTTGGCTGCGCCGCGCTGGAAGTCTGGCAGAGAGAATTTAGACTTGGCTTTGTTGTGATTTATACTGGAGATCTGAGGGGAAGCACTAAATGTTGTCCGGTTCCTTCCTAGATTGCGGCAATGATTCTTTCCTGTAAAGTTAATTGCCCCCCCTTGTAAATACGCTGTCTTTTTTTCGCTTAAAAATTTGTCACTCAGGCTTCACATCTGCAAAAACTTTGCTTAATACGAACTTTTAGAACAACCTAAAGCCATGTATGCTTTTTTGAATTTAGTTATGGGAGACTTAAAACTGCAGGGTTTAGGTTTAAAACTGCAGGGAATAGGAAATATTCACATGTAGGGTGCTGGGGTGACTTTCTGCTTGGTGGAAATCTGTCTTTTTGCTCCCAAAACTGTGTTCTGTATTAAGACGTCATAGGCCCAGTCATTCTGAACGCGATTGAAACATGGGCAGCCCCGTTCCCCGCAGGTATCCTGCCATCCTTTTGCACAAGAGCCCGAAATAGCCAGGGCTGTGATTGCAGGCGACGGGCTGGCTTGCCTAGGAATGGCGATAGTGGTTCTGGCCTCCAGGCGTGTGCACCACCCCGCTTATGGAGGTTGCTTCCGCAGGAATAGCTCGGCCGGTTGCTTAGCAGCTGCTGAGCTGCTGCAGTTTTAAGGTACGGGAGCGGTGGTTCTGGGTTACCTTTCTGCACCACGCTCGGGCCGTGCCGCCTCGGTGCTCGCTCCACGAGTTGTTGTGCAGCGTGGGAAGAACCTCGCAGAGAGACGGTGGGGCAAGAAACACGGCCGCTGGCGTGAGGTAAGCTGCCCCTGCTCATTAATCATCTTGCTTGCTAGCGATGAGGAGCCTCGTTACTGTGATCGGGTAGAAGGGGTTTCATCAGAAGAAAGGAGAACGCCGTCTGTAGCATCCGTTCTCTCTGCAGCTGGTCCTGCACACCCTGTTGCATGGCCCAGAAGTTTGCTGACCCCAACTATTCCCGTCTTGTAAATTCAAAACTGTCTTAATTCATGATAAAAAGAGACTGCAAACGGACAGTCCAACATTTAAAATTAAAATATCAGGGAATTAATGACAGCTTTCCGATCATTTGACGAATAGGTTTGTTATTTGCGTGGGTAGCGTACGAGATTGTATTGAAGTGTCCTGCTAAGCGCAGCGGGCAGAAGCAAATACAGGCTTGCAGTGATTTCTCAGTCCGTTGTTTCTTACGTTGGTGACTCAAGCTTGCTCAGCTGAAGGTCCTGCTGGCAACTTGCCGAGAGAGCAAGAACCACTTCGTTGCAAAAGATGGCGAAACGGGAGAGGCTGTCATCTTTGGGAAGATAATTAAAAACCTGCACCCCTGGTTTTGTTTTTTCTCCTTGAGACGAAAAGTAAGATGGCAGAACTTAGGGACATTTCAAAACATTCATATCCTCTTTGTAGGCTTGTGAAATATGGCTGGGTTCTTGATATGAAAGTAGAGTTTATGGGCACAGTTGTCTTAAATAAATTTGTCAGAAAATAACCAGCACGCCGCACTATAGGTTTTACATTTAGAATCGCCCTGCAAGCTCTGGATATCAATAGAAAAGCGATGCTTATAACCTCCCTGCTAAGCAAATGAATACAGCAGAACTGTGATTGGGAAGGCGGAGTAGGCCATGCCTTTTTGTAGCCCAGGTGAAGAGGACATTGGGTCCAGAGCTCCACAAGGTGTAGTCCAGCAGCTCTGGGATCACACTTAACAGCTATTATCCCCATGGAAAACTGCAGCAAAGCCATGTCCCCTCTTACACGATGCATTTGCCTGCTTCCTGTCCTGGTTGCCAGGCATCCCTTTGTCGCTTTTAATCCTTGGCCCTGCCGTTGAGTGGCCGTCTAACCCGGAGCGATCCAATTCCTTCCTCGGGCATCTTCCGAGTCCTTGCGCCGCTGGCGTTGCTGTGCCATAGCAGCACCCGGGCTTGTCCAGCGTGGCCACCATCTGCTGCATGCTCTGATCTTCTCATCTTTTCCCTAGGGAGACGACGGCATGTGGAGTGTGAAGCGGAGTCTGTAACGCTGATAGGGACTGGTTGTTGGGTTTTGGTTTTTTTGCTTTTTAGATGTGGCCATACTGTTTATTTTTAGGAGAGACTGAAAAAGCACTTTGCACTAACGGAATAGAAGGTGGGGAAGCTTTGTGGAGGTCCATGGTCACTGAGCCGGTGTCCACATCTGTAAAAGAAGAATAGTCTCGTTTTAGGGGCTGTGTTGAGAGGATTAATGACTGTTCATAAAGTGCTTTGACCTGTAAACTGCTGCATTATTACAACATTTTTTATTGAATATAATAGGCCGTGAAGCATTTAGAAGTAGTCATTAGATATTAAAAGCTTCACAAAGCAAATTATGCTGTGCTGCTGTGGTCCCGTCCTTGTCCCCTGGAGCAGTATGTATCTTGTCAGTATTTTAATTGGGGAAATGATAAGCACTCAGGAGCAAATCTTCAACTAGTGTTACTCATCATAGATTGGTTTTTTAATTCAGCTGAAGATTTGCCTGGGGCATCTGACAGAAACGTTGCAAGCTTCATTTCTGCCTTCAGATCCCTGATTGTATATTCTTCTATCTCCATAGAACCTAATTTCACGCTATTTATACGACCATTTCATGATTTACATTTGTGCAAAGGCACCTTGTGTATGAAAAGGCTACAAAATCCTTGTAAGACAGGTGGAAGTTAAAAGCTTTGGGTAGGTCCCATGATGCTGGGCCACGTCCAAACCCACGGTTAAATAATGAAAACAGGAGCACTAACAGCTGGTTTCATGAATGCCTGTCTACAAATTAAAACATGAAAATACCACTAAGACACTTTCATCACTTTCAGATACTTGGAGAAGGAAGATGGCCAGATCTGGCTGCACAAATTTCCATTTTCTTCATCTAACCTGAACTGGTGAGGAGCTTCTAAAAGTGTGATCCTCTTTATGCAGGGGAGGAGCTGGATCGTGAAGCGGAGTTATGAAGATTTCCGAGTACTCGATAAGCATCTTCACCTGTGTATTTATGACCGGCGCTTCTCCCAGCTCTCAGAGCTACCCCGCTCCGATGCCCTGAAGGACAGTCCGGAGGTAAATTAGCAACTCTGCAAACATTTAAAGTCACCAGCAAGGGGTTGGATTTTCAAGTAGTTTTAATGCAGCCTGCATTAGATTTGGGAATCGATTACTAGAAATAAGATCGGTATCTGTGTTCTACCCTTCATTTCAATGATCTAAAGGGAAATGCCCTGCAAGTTCCTATGAATTAATGGGCTGCTAAATGTGGAACGGTTGTGGAGAGTGTCAAGAAGGAAGCTGTCCTGTTAGTACCTTCGATAAGAATTTTGCTACGTCTCTGGAAACTTTTTCGGTGATGTGGATATTTCCTGACTTAATGTTAGCAACTTAACATTCCTAGGAAGTCAGCTGTTCGAGGGCTGCAGCAAGAATAATGCCAGTTGGAATGCTAGACTTGTATTTATAAACTGAAAATTACTGAAGCTGGTTTTTAAGAGCATTTGCATTAGTGCATTATTTAAATGGTCTTTAAAAAGCTTCAAGAGTGGGGGGTTTGCCTAAATGAGTAAGAGCTATTTTTAATTTCTTGGCTTACTGTCTTCACCTGGAATATGGTGAGCTGGAATTCCTTTGGCTCTTTGCCTGTTGAAAATGTAGACATGTATTCATGTCCAAAAAAATAAAAAGAGTAATAATGATAATGATAATCATCATCATCATCATCAAAATAATAGCAGGTACATCTTGACTGCATCATTTCAGAAGGTGTGGAGAGGGAGGCAATGTAACACATGGCCACGGGGGTTATTTCAGCCAGCAGAGCATAACAGAGCTGTTGGGCCTCCGTCTGTCTGCGGGCAGACGGTGACGGACAGTGCCCATCGCTTTATCACACAGGTCACTTACCTCTGGGACCCGTAGCTGTGTGTTTGCCCCCAAACAGCCAGCACAAGTACGGAAAAATATTGACATGCTGTGTCAGAGGGTAAATATCGCCGGCCCACGAGATGTGTAGCTGAAAAGGGAAATGAGGAAATTGAGGCCATTCCAATCATTCAAAGGAGAATCCGTCCAGGAACCTATAAATCAGATTCTGTGTTCGTTCAGTGCTGAGTGGGCGAGGGTTGATTGCTTTTGAGCAACACACAGTGGCTGAAATCAGCACCCCCCTGGTGAAGGCTACGGGGCTTTTGCCATTGAACGTAGGCAGCCGATCATGTGGGCCCGTTGCTCGTCAGAGAATCTGATTTGTTAGCTGCTTTGGTTTCATGCAGGCTGTTTCTGAAGAGAATTTAAAGTTTCTAGTCTCTTAAATTCAGCAGAAGGAGCAACATTCAGGATAATGAATTCCTAGGTTTATATTTTTAAATTATATTCTAGGCATTCCTCTCTCTTGCATCTTTATTTGTACAACTGATTCAATAGGCACTTTGTAGCACAAGGCTGAAAATCTGCGTTATGTCTGTAAACATGGAAGACATAAAGATGCTGAACAGCTCTGCTGCTGGGAAATGTAATTCTGCAGCTGTGTGGTGTCTTGTATGATATTTTTTTTTATGGTGAAGTGACCACATTCGAACAGATGTTGGAGGAGAACAATGTTTTAAACAGCCCTGCAAACTCAGGGCTACAGTACTGCTTTGTAACGCAGTCACTGCGAGCTTTGGAACACCATCACTAGCTTCTCTTTAATAAAAGCAGGTTTACTGTTATAGGAGGGACATTGCTAAGAGTATTTTTAAAACCCTCTTCTGCTATTTGAAATGTTATTCCTTCGCCAAGGGGTCAGCCAGAGTTGCCACCTTCTTAAGGGTTGGCAAACAGGTGGAAATAGCAGCCAGAGTTCTGTTTCTCTAAATGGTTCTCAGATGAGTTTGACGGCCGTAATACAAATGATTTGTTTGTATGAGAAATTCATGATGAGAGGAAGGCTTTAGATATAAGGTATCTTGACAAGGGAAATTATGAAAATCTACATATCTTATAAAAATAACATTTTAAGCTGCCGCTTTACACATTTTTTTTTTTGCATAATCATTGCGACACTGTATGTTGTTTGCTGTCCTTTTTCAAAGGACAGATTTCCTTGCAAAAGGGAATACGTTTCTATAACACTTGCCTATGGCAATGGATAACTTATGGTCTCTCCAGGCCTGGAGAAGTCTCTCCAAACCGTGGTGTATTAACAGAAAACCTGTACGTCTGCTTCTGTTCCAGCTTGTCACCCAGATGCTGATGGCTTACCTGTCACGTCTGTCAGCCATCGCAGGCAACAAGATAAACTGTGGGCCTGCTCTCACATGGATGGAGGTAGAGTATGAAGCTCAGGTTGTTCTTTGTCTCCTCACCTTAGCAACAGAGCAAGCCACAAATGTGCTCCCTTGCCTTCCCAGAAAGAGGTAGAATCCTTCCAGACCTTTTGGTGTCACAGAAATGCTATCCTAACAGCTTTATTCCCCTCTTCCAGGCATGTAGGTGGCCACAAAAGGTATAGAACAAACAGAATCAGATCCAGTGTTAAGGGTATAGGAGCTTTTTTTCCCCTCTTGCTTCGATTTTGTCACCCAAAGACATCTTATTCTGCTGAGACTGACAAAATAAAAAGGGGTGGGAATTCTAGTGAAGTGGTGATTGGGTCAATGGACCCCCCCTGGGAAAGTCCAGTTCATGGCTGAAGTCTCTGAGGAACACGTTGCAGAAAGCATATGCTCCTTTTTGGGCAAGGCAATACTGCAAGCGCAGCAAGTTTCTAAAATTATTGGAGCTGTCTCAGTCATGGTGTTTGGCTGCCCCTTTTTTTTTTTTCTATTATTTTCCCTTGCCCTAACATTTATTGTGTCTGTGGCGATCTGCCCTTGTTTGCCATCGCCGTTGGTTAAACTGCTCAGCAGAGCCTGCGCTATGCTTGCAGCGGCACTGGTGGTATACTGGGAATTGCAGCTGCAGCTTTGGTTTCTCTGTTAATGGTCCTCTACCATCTGAAACAATGGACCTTACTGGGCAAGGAGTGCAGGCAAGACTGGGGCTAAGAGCTGGAGGCCACCGGGCTGTGTCAGCGGTGAGGTTGCTGATCAGTCTGGTTAGAGATCTGCGTGTCTTTCCATTGCCTGATGATATTGCTGCACACCAGGAATAGAAGCAACTATTATTAGACTGTTGCAATTAATTTTTAAATGGTTGTGATAAGGACTGAGCGCGTTTTCCTGCAATTTTCCCCGCTGATATCCTCCTCACCCTGAAATCCTTTGGGATGAGAAAAATCTTGGAAACCTGCTCAGCACAACGGGAGGAAGGAAGTTGTAGAGAAAAATGAAGTTGTACAATTAACGGCAACGCAGCAGGCCTAGGGATTACAGTAAACCTATTGCACGTGCAATACTTAACTGAGACCTTACAAAATTTTCCATGAGCACAAAAATCTAGGAATTTTGAAAGTAGGCTGGTGATTGCAGCAAGGGGTGGGAGCCTTGTTTTCTTGAAAAAAGAAATAAAAGGGTGGGGAGAAAATGGAAAGCCGCACTAGTTTTCTGTTTGACAGCGTTTCCTCCTTACCTCAGTGCCTTTTCTTTAGCATTAATTCCACCTTGTAGAGAACTTCTGTGGTCACTTTTATATTGCCATTTTAAGTACTTCAGGAAAAACAGTACAGTTTGGTGTGAAAGGGAGGTGTAAACACTGACTGTCATGGTACTGTTTGTACACAGAGATGCACAAACACGGCATTTTTCTCATTAGTTGGATGGGGACATGCGACCTTCTGGAATATCCTTTGTGAATCGTTTTTCCTCTGCCTTTCTGTATGTGCCATGCCCTACGCTGGCTCCGTGTTGCTCTCCTTGGGGGGCCCCCAAGCTGGGCTGTCTCCATGAATCAGCTTGAAGTCTCTGCCATGGACGAGCAGCAATAAAATGCCTCCTCCCTCATCCTCAGCTGCCTCACACTCTCCTGTGTTCTTTATTGCAGATTGATAACAAGGGGAATCACCTGCTAGTCCATGAGGAATCATCCATTAATGTTCCTGCTATCGCTGCTGCCCATGTTATTAAGAGATATATTGCTCAAGCAGCGGACGAGCTGTCCTTTGAGGTAAATAATTAAAGGAGCTTTACGTCCCTTGAAAGAGCGTTAACGTGTGTGTGCGCGCATCAGGGACATATTCAGACACTTTCAGAATGCTTTGTGAGGTGAAGCTTAGAAGATTCAGTGAAATTCAATTTGCGATGGGTTGGATACAGGGAGGAGTTCGGTCATCTTTAAAATATAGCTTGATTTGGCATTAGCATCTGCTGATTAAACAGGCACTGCCAAGTACTCCAGCCTGGTCTCGGAGCAGCGGCAGACCCTGCACATTTCATACTGTACAGCGTATTAAAAGTATGTTGTGTCCTTCAGGAAGACTGTCCACAGATGCGTGTATGGGGACACACGCCAATTTATTCCTTGGCTGGTTTACGCAACCTGTGTTGCTGTTAGCAAGGCCACGTCTAAAACCATTTTTAAGAGCTTCTGTTCCCAGGAAAAGTAAAGAACCAGACTCGGAGAATTTGGTACTTAAAGGGCAGGTGGTGATCTAAAACTGTTCAGAATATCTTACTTGATGCGGAGTAGGAGCTGCTGTGGAGCAAAGATCTGGCAGATCAGACCCTGGAAGTCTGGAGGTCTGGCTCACGTCTGTTCCACCCAGAAAGCAGCGGTTTGGGCTCTGATGGTTTATGTGCAGTGGTGCTGTCAGTGGAGCATTCATGGTCTTACACAAAAAAGTGTAAAGGAAAACCGTTCGTGCCTGAAGGAGTCTTTGTGATCGCATTCTTAGCAGGCAGTGCCAGAAATAAAAATAATAGCGATAGTCTAGTGCTGCCAGGGGTTTGTTCATCTTCAGAATCGGGGCCATTATGAGTGCACACCAAAGAACCACCCTCATCAGAAAGACATGTCGGTATGTTGTCTTCCAAGTTAAAATGCGCACAGTGCAGGACACAGGCTGTTTGTCAGTGCCTCGGTATTAATAAAAGCACGAAGGTGACGCTCCCTGCCTGTAAATCTCACAGCTCCGTGCCAGCAGGCTGGCTTGGCCTTGCAGCTCTCATGCAGTCCCGCACGTTGTTAGGAGGCAGAGTATACAAGCGGGGAAACTGAGGCACGCGTGGCCTTCCGAGCTTATGCAGCAAGAAACCTCAGTAGAAGAGAAGGGGAGTATGATCTCAGTTTTACAATGCTGCATTCTGTTCCCTAACCCAAACCATCTCTTTGTGGTTAGGCTGTTGTTAATTGCTGGTAGGCAATTGCAGAAGTAGCTGGCTGGCATTTGCTCCCTGATACTGAGGAAAATACCCGGCTTCTCTGCTCGCTGTGGTGACAGCAGGTTCCTTAATGGCAACTTGCTTTGCTGTTGGTTTGCTGTTCCCTTGAGGAAATCACTTCACTTCCCAGTGTCTCAGTTATCCCTATCTGAAAAATGGGGGGGGGTGTGTTACCTTCTTTGTAGAGCACTTTGAGATCCATCAATGCAAAGCATCTGGGAAAAGTTGGGCATTACTGGTAACAAGGTTTGCTGTACCTAGCTGCAGTATTAACCTAGGTTCTGCCCTACTCTGGCCTATCTCATTTTCTGTTATAGAGGCCACACAGATCTTGATTGCCACCAAGCCAAATTTAGTATTGATTATACTGATCTCCTTTGGAACTGTTGCAGTTTTACATTTTTTACGGGTGTCGTGGTTTAACGCCGGCTGGCAACTCGGCACCACGCAGCCGCTCGCTCACTCCCCACACGGTGGGACGGGGGAGAGAACCAGAAGGGTAAAAGTGAGAAAACTTGTGGGTTGAGATAAAAGACAGTTTAATAGGGAAAGCAAAAGCCGTGCACACAACTAAAGCAAAGCAAGTAATTCATTCACCACTTCCCATGGGCTCAGCCATCCCCAGGACAGCAGGGCTGCATCATGTGTAAGGGTGACTTGGGAAGACAGACACCATCACGCCGAATGTCCCCCCTTCCTTCTTCTTCCCCCAGCTTATATACTGAGCAGGACGTCCTATGGTCAGTTGGGGTCAGCTGCACCGGCCATGCCCCCTCCCAGCTTCTTGTGCCCCTGGTAGAGCTGAGAAGTCCTTGGCCAGTCTCAGCACTACCCAGCAACAACCAAAACATCAGGGTGTTATCAACATTCTTCTAGTACTAAATGAAAACACAGCACCATACCAGCTACTAGGAAGAAAATTAACTCTCGCAGCAGAAACCAGGACAATGGGAATGAGCAAAGCCTCAGAAAGCCTGTTTGGTCTCCTTGGTCATTTCCTTCCTGTTGCTGTAAGACCACGCCACCTCTGTTTGTTTTCTAATGAAGAAAAAGCATGTCTTGGTCAGTTTGTGGACTACAAAGGGAGCTCTTTAACTTTTTGCTGTGAAAGGGAATGAGAAGACCCTTGTTGATGCCTACATATGTGTATATAGGGCATGTAACAAAAATTAGTTCAGCTCCTTGAGAATATTTTCCAAAGTGCTTCACACCATCACTGCTTACTTAGGTCTGCAGTTTAATGAGAATGCTGCTGTACCCTTTGGCAAAGAGCCTGCTGCTCTGGAGAATTGTTCCCTTATGAACAGCTGTACCCTGCGTGTTGGACAATGCAGTAACTCTTCTGCCTCGCAGTTTGATTTTGCAGGGGCAGATGTCTCAAGATTGACGTTGGTGCAGTTGCTCACAAGTTCTTTGCAGTGCTAAAGAATGCAGTTATTTGATTTGTGCTTTCCTGGCCACGCTGCAAGCTGTGACTGACGTTGCCAATCTTTTGCAGGTGGGAGACATAGTGTCTGTTATTGACATGCCACCAAAGGAGCTGACCACCTGGTGGAGAGGCAAACATGGATTTCAGGTAGGCACCAGCATCAGCCACGATAACACAATTTGAATGAAGGCAGGAGACTCAGCAGCATGTTTGGCAAACCCCTGTGCCTGCACGGGGTCGCTCATGGATATTAGCAGCGCGTCCCTGCGTCGGTGTAAGAGGACTTCCCCTTCCTCTCTGGACTTGGGCTGCAGCAGACACGTGGTCTTCGTAGGAAATTGTCTCCCTACCTGACTGTGGGAGTTAGGGGTAGCCGTGACCCTTTGATCGGCAGCTGGCCTGATGTTAGTGGAAGCTCCAGTTCCACCCCCTCCGAGGCAGCTGACACTGTTACTCAAATCATCCCATTCCTTCCACTGTCTAAAACTAGATCAGGCAGAACACAGAGGATTCAGGGAAAGGCGCTTGGTAAGACGCTGCCGCTGACTTGGACAAGCCACCCAACTAACCTGTGCTTTCATGTCTGCATTTATTGTGTAGCGTTAATATCACTGGTCTCGAAATGTTAGAGCAGAGAGATTCAGAGTGAAGATTCAAAAGATCCTAAACGTACCTGGGCGTTAGGTACCAAAACTTTTGCATCGCAGTGTCGCTTTGCTTCCAAAAGAGTTCTTTCCCTAAAAAAAACATTAGGAAATTAAAAAAAAGTCTCTATTTACAAAACACCCCCCAGAAGCTGCTGAAGGCTGGGGTAGCTGACTTTCTACCCCCTCACACTGCAGTGTCTCACATTTCAGCTCCTTTCAATTAGGAGGGGTTTTCATATTGCGGTTGCTGTCTGTGAGTAGGTGGAATGATGAGTCTGCTCTGGGGAGGGTCAGAATTGACCAGACACTTGTATATTTTTGACCTGGGAAGTCTTCTCAAAGTACCTCAGATTTTCCCGGGCAGACCGTTCTGTGCCAAATCCAGATCACAGAATCCAAGAATCCCAGCATGGCAGGGGTTGGAAGGGACCTCGGGAGCTCACCCAGTCCCACCCCCCTGCTCAAGCAGGCTCACCCAGAGCAGGGGGCACAGGACAGCGTCCAGGTGGGGGTTGAAGATCTCCAGAGAAGGAGACTCCACAGCCCTCCTGGGCAGCCTGGCCCTCCAAGTCAAGTTCTTCCTCCCATTCAACGGGAACCTCTTGTGCTTCAGGGAAGAGTCTGGCTCCGTCATTGTGGTTCTGCTGTCATTAATACCAGGGCTGTGTGCAACTGGATCTCCAAACACTACAAATCCCATCGGAACAGGGCGTTAGTTACACCATTCAATTTCTGTCCGATTAGCAAGAGCACGTGAGAGAGAGCTTTTGTTGGCTTGATGTCAGATGTGGGAGTTCAGATAATATCTCATTTGTAAAATCAGAGTAGCGTGGGCATATGATACCTGCGCTGAAATTAAATTTGTTTCTAGAGTTAACATACTGATATTTCTTGAACAAACTTGACTGTTCTTCTTCTACTTTGGGACGGTGTTACGTCTTTGGGGGACTTTGGTTGATTTGCCGTACTATCAAAAATTAGTGAAATGCTTTAATACTACTTGGAATGATCAGGCTATGCCGCATTTAACTTCCAAGTGAATCAAAATAAAACTACCTTGTGGTCTGGGCGTGAGTGCAGGCACTTTGCACGAAGCTGATGAATCCATCACACCAATCCAGGTGTGTGGTATCCCCACGGCAGGACGTAGATCCCATTTTTCCATGCAAGCTCCCCGCTTGCCAGCAGGCTGGCTGAAACTGGGGCTAGATATGAAGAGCAGCACTGGTGGTTAAAGACACAAGGAGCAAGGAAGCTCTGCAGTTCGTCACTGCCTTCTCTCAGATCAGAGCAATCCCGTTGTGCTTTCCCAGCATAGGGATACGTTGATGAGCAAGCCTCTTGGAAAGGGGTTTGTCTGCATCCGTGCGCAGTCAGTGTACTGAGACAACAGAACGGAACAGCTGCAGACGTACAGCACTGTATTTTTGCTCAACAGAAAATTAGGGGTGGAATAATCTCGCGTCTCGAATCGTAAGCACGGGTCTTTCACAAAGCGAATCAGATCACGGCTGCTGAACCGCGCGATCGGAAGCGCAGCAGCCCTAATACAGTCAGTAGCTCTCCGGGTGCGTTTGCACAAATGCAGAAAATGAAGTTTGGGTGTTTTAAGAAGTTCCTGCCCGTCAGCTGGGGTAGGGTAACAGACTGGCTGTAGGCTTTCTGCTCCTGCTGGGTAAAGCTGGGGAGCTCGGAGGTGGTTTTCGGCAGCTGTATCTCGGCTGACAGGCAGTAATTTCATAAGCTATGCTCACTCGGTTATTGCTGCATAAACATCTCTCTTCACACAACCATGGGTCTGATTTGCAGAGAGGTGCATTTTCCCTGCAAATTGGCAGGGTTCATCATTCCTTTGAAATGTACTTCTCGGAGCTTTTTATTTCCATGGAACACCATCAGCTAGCGAGAGATGCAAATGCTCGCGCCGTACAGAGGGGGAAAGGGGTTTTTAACCCCTGTTTCAAGTGTAAAGGCCCATAAGCTATGAGCGTAGAGAGTTGGGTTTGGACCAGTGAGAAGTGAATTCAGAGAAAGGAAATTTCTCCCTGGTGTTGATGCACCAGACCTAGAGATGTGTTACAGTTTAGTACAGAACTGTACTTGGTGAATACTTAAAAAGAGTATATAGGTGAGGAATGTTGTTAGGGTAATACGGATAAGAACTGATGAAGCTCTGCAGCCTTTAAAGCATTTATTATAGGCAAACATCTCTGTTCCCAGAAGCAATAGCCATTGTAAACATGATAGCAATCTGTTGATCCGGTCATTTTAATTAATAAAATAAATCAACCAAGACTGTCTTGCCAGATAGCTGTGATTCTGAGGGCAGATAAAAGGAGGAGCTCCAAAGACCAAATGTTGGGACAGTTTGTTCCTGTTACTTCTCAGGTTTTTGCTTTGCTTTAGGAAAAGAGCAAGGTTTTATCAAGCGGACCCCAGCTTATGTTGTAAATCATGTCTTGATAGGAGGAGAGCAAGGTTTTGCCAAACGTGGAAAAAAAAATCACTTCTTGCCTCAAAAGAACTTACCTGCTCATGTGCTTTTAAATCAGCTGTGAGTTGTGTATGGCTGGGCAGACGCGCATTCATTTCTGCACGTCCTCCCCCCGTTAGAATGGGGGGGTTCTGTGATTCTGTGATTCTCTGTGTTGTGCAAAGGAACGAGAGGCCGGTCTGCAGCCATCGGCAGCAGCGCGGTTGCAAGTATGGTCCGTGTGAACAGCAGTTTTGATTCAGCATGGAAGTCAACTTATTCCTTGCCAGCCAGAGCCATCCTTCAGGAATGAATCACCATTTTTCTTATCCTTCCGACCCCTATGTTACCGTTGCCGGTGCCTTTCTCCCAATACCTGATCTAATGACTGCATTGCAAGACACTGAATCCTGTGCGGAACGAAACAACTCACTAGGCTTCTAATCTTTTTCTCTGGTTAAAGTGAAATTATTTTTAAGACATTTCTCCTCAAGCCTTTTTCTTTTCAAATGCCCTTAGTGAGTCACTGCTTTCATTGTAAGATTCTTACCTAAATTACAGCCACCTCCACATTAACAGCCTTCCAGCTCTCTTTGTTCTCCTCTTCTTTCTCTTCATGCTTTGTCTTTTCAATCAGTAACTGTTTCAGACAGCCGAATCGCTAGGGACAGGCCCTTTTTGGATGCACAACGGCCTTTTGATGTTCTGGATAATTCTGTCTTTTGGGTATACTTCCATTAGTTGCACCTCTGTGCAACAGCAAGCTGCACGGCTGCTAGAGGTGGCACAGAGCAGTGCACAAGAGTGTGCAGAACCGGGGTGGACTGGACTTTTTCGGAAGGCTTACGTGCTCTTGAACTGGTTGTGAAACTGCAGGCCCTTGCTTTCAAACCACGTTCCATGCTGAACCTGAACGCAGGCTTCAGGATTGAATGGATTTCCCAAAAAGGGACATGTTCTGTCTTGGTCGGGAGTAAAGCAGGCTGTTAGTTGAGAGCATTTTTATTCTCTTGTGCATCGTTTTGTAATAAATACCATGGATGTGATGTGACCGAAGGGTACCGATTGGTAAAAATGGCCTGGGAAGGCAGAGCACATTTTTGGGACTAGCGTCACTTTGGAAACACCGGTTCTGAAATGAGAAGCCACAGTTTGATTTCTGGTTCACGTGCATTGGTTTGGGAACTCGGGGCGAGAGGCAGCCGCCTGGCTGGTGAACGATAGCACCTGCAGAATAGGCGATGCGCGAGAGCCCGGTGGCCACGTCGCCGGTGACGTCATTGCTCAGCCAGATGGCCGCTTCCGTTTGCAGAACGGTGCCAACTGCAGTAACAGACTGGGCAACATTATGTCTGCACTGATTTGCCCTGAGTTTCCTACTCTGCACACATCCACTCCTCCCTTTCTCTGCAGGCAGGTAGCACGGTCTGGAGGGGCACGGGCACCCGTACGCGTGCGAGCGGGCACGTCCCCCCCGTCCCCAGCCAGCGAGCGCCGCAGGAGCGCGTGCATTATCTCGAGTTGAGCAGCAGAGATTTCTTGCACCTTGCTGTCGGAGCGCACGTGACTTTTGGGAGTAACGTTGGGCATTCGGCTGCCTGCTAGCTCAGCCGCTCCGGCAGGTGGGAATGCTAAAGGAGGAGCCCTTGGCTGGTCTCACCTCGTTTCCCAATGTACAGCCAGCATACCAGTCAGGAACAGAAAACGAACGTCTGCCACCCCACACAGACGTTCTTTTTGTGAGTAAAAGAAATTAGATAAGTTTTGTGGCCAAGATGTTCAGCTGTCTTTTACAAGAATTCAGGATAAGAGGACTAAGGATCCTGTTCCTCCTGTAACTGGTGCCCCTCTGAAATGGGTGAGTACCTTCTAGACAGGAGCTGTGCTGGTGTGCCAGCTGTACTTTGGGAAACCAGGGCAGGGTGCCCGGCTCTCTCCCCTAGCTGCTGCTGTGTAGTTCCTTGGCGAACAGCATAGTGACAATTCTGCTCCTGAAAGCTAAATGAGCAATAAAAAGTTGATGCCACGCTGTTAGGTTTTGCTAGGCTATGGGGATTTAAAACTAGAGGAGAAAAAATTTTGAATGAAGTGTAACCCATACTTTATAGCATCATAGAATCGTTTAGGTTGGAGAAGTCCTTTAAGCTCACCCAGCCCAACCGTTCCCCTACCCCTGCCATCCCACCCCCAAACCCTGGCCCTCAGCACCGCCTCTGCCCGGCTGTTAAATCCCCCCAGGGCTGGGGACTCGACCCCTTCCCTGGGCAGCCCCTTCCAGTGCCTGACAGCCCCAAGGGGAAGGAATTGTTCCCAATGCCCAACCTCACCCTGCCCTGGCACAACTTGAGGCCGTTTCCCCTCGTCCCATTGCCCCTTCCCTGGGAGCAGAGCCCGACCCCCCCCAGCTCCCCCCTCCTGTCAGGCAGATGCAGGGAATGATGAGGAATAGCCTATGTCAAAACCAAAACCCAATCAAAATGTCTCAAACAACGTTTCATTTGCCATTTATGATGCTTCTGCTTTCTCATTTGCTTGAATTCGCTCCTCGTACGCTGAAAATTATTACTGTTACTTTGAATTTTCCCCTTAAAGCCTCAGGCATCTTCCAATTTTAGCAGACTCTGGCACAGAAGTGAAAAAAACATAGGAGCTGTTGCAGAGTGTTTGCATGCAACAGTAGCCTGTCCTTTCCTCCCTTAGTTAAGGTGTGTAGTGATTTTTTTTTTAACCTTTGGATGACCTTGTATTTATCTAAATATATACTACCCTTGCTATTAATTTTCGTACGTTGCCAAATCCTTTAATCCTGGCTCAAGCTCTAAGGGTGCCTTGCTACATCTGTTGAGATTAAGGTTTGGACTAAACTAATTTATTTATACAAAATCATGGAGAGTTAGTACTTTTTGTGTATGTGCCAGTCAGCCTGATTCTCAACATCTCCTAGCAAAGCATCACTGAGCTGTGAGCTGCTTGACGAAGGGCCCCTGTTCGTGATCCTGGTGCTGGTTTTCTTCTGCTTATCGGCATATTTCTGCCTACAAACTGGACCAGAATCACCGCTACGTTATATACTCCAGGATATCATCTCCTTGCAAAGTTGGCACGCACAGCTGAGTGAGCGCTTAGGTAAAACCATACGTTATTTGGCTTCTGGATGGGTCCTTTGGTTCCGTGAGTCACCCGAGCAGAAGTGCAATGCGCAGGCCAGTCTCGTTACAGGGAGCCATAGATCAGAGAAGCAAGGTCTGCTGATCCATAGTGCTGCCGGTACAAGGTCTGTCCCGTGCTGTCACAGTCTTAACAAAAAGCGTATTTCAAGCCTTTAACATTAAGTACGATGGATTACAGTTTGTCCTCTTACTTGGATAAAACATTGCCTTGCTGGATTTTGAGGGTGTGAGAAGGAGAAGTTACCTGGTGTTACTATGGACTGTTGCTTCCCTTATGGAATTTGGAGTAGTTTCAAAGTCTGGAGTGTTTACCTGGACACGCCGTGCATGACACTGCTACTGAATACCCTGGGGGTATTTAAAAGAAGGCTAGATGAGGTGCTTAGGGACATGGTTTGGGGGTGGGATGGCAGGGTTAGGTTAAAGGTTGGACTCGATGATCTTAAAGGTCTTTTCCAACCAAAGTGATTCTATGATTCTATGAATTGCTTGAAGGTTTAGGGGTGAAAATCAACTTGGAGTAGGAAGGAGATTTTTTTTCTTTTTTTCCCTTGGCGACAAAAGGGAATTGTGCGAGATGAATAACCAGAGAAGGGGCTGTTTGCCAGCCTTGCAGGGCGGGCCGCCTTGTGGCTCCCATGAATTTCATAGATGTGCTGGGATGACTGGCAGCATTCCTGGCCCAGTTCTTCTGTTCGGATGAGCTGGGGGCCCATCCACTGGCTCTTTGCCATGCATTGTTGCAACACTTGACCAAACTCTGTCTGCGGGAAGTGACTTGATGCTTTCAGCTGTCCAAACCGCATGCCTGACACGGGACGGGAAATCCTGCTCCGGGCTTAGCTGGGGTGGCTCAGGAGGGTGGTGGTACTTGAATTACATGTCACAGTACAGAAGCTGTGTTGGGTAGGATATGAGAGAGAAAGAGGTCTGGGAATACGGACTAACTAAGGTTAAAAGTTGCCAACAGCTCTGGTCTGGTTTGACTTTCACCTGGGACGAGAGTAAGAAAGAAGACACTGTGGAGAGAAGGTTGGGATGCTGGGAAGTGGAAATGGCAGGGTTAGGGTAACGGTTGGACTTGATGATCTTAAAGGTCTTTGCCAACCTAAATGACTCTATGAAGTGTAAAATGCCTATCTGGTCCCATCTTAGCCTGACTCCTTCAAGAGTGAAGGGGAAATGATTTCACTTCTCCCCAGATACCTTTGAGTGGCACGTGAATTAATGCAGGCACCTCCTATTTCAACAAAACATCAGGATCTTCCCCATCCTCCAGTCCTTAACCCGTACGCTGGTTTAGACAGTCTTTGGCATTTCTGAGTTTGAGGGGATGCAGGAAAAAAATGCTGTGAAAAAGAT
The DNA here is from genome assembly GCF_000687185.1 of Egretta garzetta. Classification (NCBI taxonomy): domain Eukaryota; kingdom Metazoa; phylum Chordata; class Aves; order Pelecaniformes; family Ardeidae; genus Egretta; species Egretta garzetta. The sequence continues at coordinate 24,285 of NW_009259273.1, forward strand.
CAGTGCAGGAACGCTGCAAAACATGGTTGCCCAGGGTGGGGGTGAAGCATCTTCAAATATTTGCTAAGGAGAGTCTTGCCCCCAGGGTTTGTTTCTGGAATGCTCTTTCTGTTGCAGCTTGGTTAGCACAGATAAACCCGAGCAGTTACCAAGCTTGTGCAGTGTGTTTGTCAGCTGTTCTCTCGAATCAGTTTTCAGCAGTGGATACGTGGCTCTGATCTCCTGTGTCCCTTGCCGATAGGGAAACTGAGGCGTGATGGTTGCACTGGCTTGTCCGTGTCCAGAAGCAGATACGAGGGTGCACACCAGGAGCTGTGGCTCTTGTTAGAGGTTTTTTTTTTTGCTACATCGTGCTGTTTCTTCTAAAAGTACTTGTGTTTATTTCAAGTCGAATTACTGGGTGCTCACTTACAAATGTAGACTTCATTTTGCTCTGTGTATGTTTTATTAAACCTATTTGAATTGAATTCAGTTTCATTAAAACCACGTTGAACTTTCCTAGCGAGATTTTTAAACACGCTTAATTGGAATGCTTCAGGAGTATCACTGATTACCCACGCTCATCGGATCAAGCACCCGCAGGTTGGCCAGGACACAGTAGAGAGCTTTGTGCATTCCAAGTGTCTTCTAACTTACCCTACGAGAGTGTGATGGGACTATGCAGGCAGGCAAATACATTGACCCATATTTGATTTAGCTTTCTAAAGGAATAAAATGTTAAAGTGCTTGTCAATATAGTCTTTCGACAGCGAGAAAAGGTCAAGTGTTGGTGAGATTCGAGTACAATTGAGATGTGAGGAGCTGAAACATCTTGTTCCCTTCGCTAAATTTCACGTGACGCGCAGCCAGGGACAGGAAACCCAGCTCAAGTCTTTCTCTCAAGCTCCACTTGAGGTTTAAGGGTGTGTGGCCATGCTTGTCCTCTCCCCTCTCTGTTGCAAGTTGAGTCTCTCTGTCCTGTGGGCCAAGCTTAGAAAACGGCCTTATAACCGTATCTCACAGAACTAATGATTTGGTTCGTAGAATTTTTGGCCGCATAATTTTCAAGAATTGCTACACTGCTGGTCATTTTAGGTTGGATAATGTTATGGAGCACCAGGCAAGCAGAGTTTGAGGCAAATAACAGTTGCTGGTTTGACAGTTTAGATCTTAAAACCATGACGTTCAAAATTCTGCCTCTCTTTCTGTTTTTACTACAGGTTGGATTTTTTCCTAGCGAGTGTGTTGAACTAATTAACGACAAAGTTCCTCAGTCCGTGACCAATTCTGTGCCAAAACCAGGTATGTATATTAAGTTTTATGATGCACTGAAATAAAATGGCGTTATCTTTTTGGTGTTCCATGTTTAATATCTCCTTTATCCATACCACATTATACTCTGTGTGTTGGTCACCCTTTTTACATACCACATTACCTTTTCTATCTGTTGCTCATCCACACGTTACCTCTCTCTGAGTAGTCACCACTGTTGAATGTCTTCATCTGCAGTCTTTTGTAGGCTGGTATCGCTGTCCCATCTCCCGCAGGATTTGGAAGATTTTAAGCTCGTAAGAATTTAAGATTCCTTCAGCAATCTGTAACTAGCAATTCTGTGCCACGTCCCAGTTCTTGGTGTCCAGAGAGTGTTGTATGTTAGGGTTTTTTTTCATACAGAACATACAGGCGACCCAAAAATGTTTATGCTGACTTAGATGGAAGAGATGAATTAGGTAATGGAAGCTTCTTTCCATTTGGAGATTGATGGAGAAAGTCGGATATAACAGAGCTTGGAAGCCCAATTGCTTCTGCTCTGGGTGTGTGACTCCATCTCCTTCCTACTGCCTTCTGGACAGTTTTGTGTAGCACGAAATGCAGGCAAATTAATACCAAGCTCTGCTGATGAAAGGAAAAATAAATAGGAAATGAGATCTGGGATCTGATTCCGCTGTCACCCTAGCACACACTGGAAGTGGTTGCAGTTAGATGTGCTGGCGCAACTGAGATCTGGGCAGAATTTACTGGTGGTGAACCTTTTGTTTTATTCTTCCAATTGAAAACTCCAAAAAATTATATATTCATATATATAAAGATATATCTGTGTATCTTTTGTATCAGGAGAAGCAGTCTGAAATTGCTTTCTTAAAACATTAGGCAGCCGGCGAGCAGAGTTGGAAAGCTGGTTAACTGCTGTTCTTTTCGTCTTCTCTATTTAATGATGTTGCTTATCTTGTAAGATTGCTGACTTGATAGTTTAAAACAAATAGATGTGATTCAAAAGTTTGGCTTTTACTATGGGAAATGCATTTTATCAGATCCTGTTTTACAGCTTGGAACTTTTGCTTCAGTGGTTAAAAAGTCCTGAACACCCTGAGCTATCCGCGCACAGCATTAATCTGCGTGCTTCAAAGAGCTGACCATTCAGGGAAATAGTTTTCTCAGCCGTTGGTATCTCCAGCTTTTGTTATTCCTTGGGCACATGTGAATGTATTTGCTGGAATCGGTGTCATGCAGATCACTGGCAATTCAAAGCGCTGCAGCAGGTGGTCGTTCCATAAATCCCCTATCTGCCTTTTGTTGTTTGAAGTTGATCTCTAAATACCGTGATCAGTCACTTCTCTGTACTCCATCAGCTAAAGCATGTAGGCAAGGGCAGCTTTAAATCCAAATACAGGCCAGGCTGATAGATACAATCATAAGCAAGTGTTTATTATTAAATATGGCTCAGGCAATTAAATGTCATGAGCTGCTAGTGAGTAGTTTCTCGCTATGCTTTAATGAGAGATAATGAAGCAGCATAGATTAATAGATTCCATTTGGCTTTAACAACACACCAGGGGGTGGATTTCCTCTTCCAATCCTGGGAAATGTTTTTATAAAGTTGATACCAAAAGCCCGAGTCCTATTAAAAGTGATAAGTTGAAAGATATTGCCAAGTCACGAGGCTGTCCCTGTTGACCTTCCCTGATAGCTGTTCGATGCATACAATGAAAGGCGAAAGACTGCTCCAGAAGAACACTCCCAAGCTTTCAGATGTAAGGATTGCTGGGACAGATGCTGCAGCTGCTTCTGTAACCCCTCCCTGCCCTTCCTTTGCACACAGCATTTATGAGACCATGTCTTCGGAGCATTCTGCTTTCTATTTTTTCCACCTTGGGAAGTTAACTACTTGTACGGTGGAGGCAGAATTCTGGAAGACTCTTCCTCGGTTGCTACGGGAGCTGTGATCTGGAGGGAGGAGGTTCTCCTCGAGGCGGAGAACTCGAGGAACCTAGCTGCCTGGAGGAAAAAAATGACATGTGAAATACAGAAGGGCTGAGAAGATGAAGGGGGAAGGAAGGCGTTTTGGTTTCCTGGGCTGGGTTAGGGCACAGCTGCCCAAGCTGAACGCCTGGTCGGCACAGCCCGGGGAGGTGGCAGAGCCCGGGGAGGTGGCACAGCGGCAGGAAGGGGTTGCTGGAGCGCCCTGAGCCGCAAAATGTGAAATTGGATCTTTCCGAGTGGTTCCTCCAGAGCCTCGCCAGGAATCGCATTGCTGGGATAATGCAGAGGAGCTTGCATTTTCCTCACCCATATTCCATGCGTTTAGGGTATTCTAACCTATGGCTTAAACATACAGGGCATTTCTCATGCACTTAAAGACCCCCTCAGTTCATTTTCTCCCTTTACCTATATTTGAAACATCCAATTGGCTTTTCCCAAGGAAGAAAGGCTTTCCTGAAAGGAACCACTTGGAGCTTTTGTCCTCGCTCGACATTAGCAGGGTATTTCATCTAGAATTAATGTGAAGTTTTAGATTTGGGCTTGATAAGACATACTGATCAACATGCAAACTTTATTCTCTTTAATCAAAATATGTGTAGGGCATCTAGGGCACTTTGTGTCTACAGCATGAAGCTCTTTGCCATCAAGGAATTTACAAACATAGAACTCCTTGTGTTGTTTAATTGTCTGTAGATTTGGCTGGGTTGAGTAATCTAATGAAAAGCAGATGGAAAGCCAAGAACCTCCTGCCCTGTGTTTTTAGTGTTATTTATAATTAGAGGATTTGATTTGCAGAAGCGATGGGGACAGCTTTTTAAGAGGACCATAAAACATTGCAGTGGTCTGTAATGCAGTACAAATAGTGACTGCAGTTCAAATGAAACTGAAACACCAGGAATGGGAGAGGAGATTCGGGCTTAAGTGCAAATTCTGCTTTTAGAAAGAATATTTTCTTTGACTGTGGAAGTACACGCTTCCACCAGTGATAATGCAGCCAGTGCCTGAGATAAATGAAAGAAAATGGACCAGACAGCAAAGCTGTCCGTTTTAGTCAATTCTGAAAATTCAAAGTAATAAAGAATATTGGTTTTACCTTGAGTCTCCTCTGAAATATATTCGACAGTGAAGTTTGGATTGTCAAAGCTGTCATATCCCAAAACACTGCTAGGGGTAGGTAAGCTTGCGGAGCTGTATAGAGAATCATAGAATCATGGAATCGTTTGGTTGGAAAAGCCCTTTAAGATCATCAAGCCCAACCGTTCCCCTAACCCTGCCATCCCACCCCCAAACCCTGTCCCTCAGCACCTCGTCTGCCCGGCTGTTAAATCCCCCCAGGGATGGGGACTCGACCCCTTCCCTGGGCAGCCCCTTCCAGTGCCTGACAGCCCTTGCAGGGAAGAAATTTTTCCTAATGTCCTACTTAAATACGTGTGCATGCACAGCACACAAGCTAACACCTGAAAATTAAAGTCAGCTTCATTATCGCTGAACAAAATTGTTTAGAGTTTTCCTTTTCCAACCTTTGTATGCATGAGAGGTTGTCCAAGGGGAAGGAGGGATGCTGGGGGGGCCTTGGAAGTCGCCTGCTGAGTGGTGCTTTCCCTTCAGGATTGCACTAAGCCTGTGCCCCGTTTTTTTTTCAGGTTCAGTGCGGTAAGAAAATGGTTTTTTTTTCAGGTGGGATGCAACCCGATGTCCTGACTGTTTCTATTTATGTAAAAACCGCTGTAAAGATCCAGGAAGACAGTGTGGGCTCACCAAATCCTGGCTTTCTTGAGCATTTAGCCTTCCTTCTAAATGATTCCTGTATTGTCTCTCAGATACAATACTCTAACGATTAATTCTTAGCCTAAATTATTATAATGAATTGATAGCTGGTATTTCATACCTAACACCATTTACTGACAACTGAGCTGAAATTCAGCAGTGCAATGGATAGAACGAGCTCATGTTGGTTTTTAAAGAGAAACGGGATGAAAGGCTGCATTCGAATTTCAGATATTCAGCGAGAAGTGAATCTTTTAAATATTCCCTGTGCTGCTTAGAAGAAAAAAAAGTTAATAGCCGTTTTGGTTTTTCCTTCAAAGTGAACATTTGGGAATTGCCTGTAGACTGTGGCTGTGTTTACTCTTCTCATTCACTTCTGCTCATCTCTGGTTGCTCTTTTCTGGGAACAGTGTGTACGTGTGCGTGTGTTCAGACCGTCCCCGCTCATCGTTTTGCCGTGGTTCATGGCAGCATGTCTCAGCTATCTCTCTCAGTCCGTTTTTTCTCCTAATTCTGGATATGTGGAGTTTATTTACCATCACGTATCACGCTTCACCTCATACATGCAGTTTGTTCCATGTCTTCTGCTAACAAGCAGCATCTTGCTGCGTACCCAATCTTTCCTGCAGTGTGCCTTGGCATGATAATTTGTTTGAAGGTTTCAGTGGGGAAATAAAGATGCAGTAGGCAGTGGGACAGTTAGAGCATAATTGAAGAAATGGGGGATAAGAAGGTAACGTTTCCCTTTTTTTTTTTTTTTTTTTTTTTTTTTCCAAAACTGAGCATTTTTAAAACTTTGGGGGTCGTTCTCACCAGCTCCTCAGATTTGCTTTGGGTAAAAGAATGGATAAACCCAGAAGCTCTGCCCAAATTTCTGGATGGTTTTCCAAATTCCTGTCTCATCCGTTCATTTAATTTGGATTTAACAGGTAAATGTACTCTTAATATGCACCTAAGGAGACACTGAAGGGTACCTGTTAGTATTGCGAGCTGTTGTAAATTAATAATTTCTTTTTAAATGTAAATAACAGCTTAATCTGGGTCAACACGCCAAATACAGATAATCCACTGAACTTCAGGAGGATTGAAATTTAGGTCTGGATTAGGCAATGGGCTCTGTTCTGACCTCCTGAAGACCCTGGTACAGCCCCGAATGAATGAATTTGAACTGCAAAAATGCAACCTGAGTTACATTTGTCATGGTAGAGCTGTTGCAATCAGAATGCTCCTAAGAGGTCAGGCCTGGTTTGAAACCGGCTGGTTGCTAATCTCTGGGCAAAAAAGATTGTGGGGGTTGTTTTTAATAAAAGCAGGCAGAATAAGGTGCAAATGAACTTAGGTTCTGCAGATGCTAGGGTGGAACAGCCATTTCACACTGATGAGTGTATCATGTCTTAATTAATGTTTTTATAAGGAAAATATGGAAAGATAAAATGTATGTAATTAGTACCAGTCTTGTTAATCTTGTGTAAAACAAACCAGTCGTTTGGGGTTCAACATGCAACTGTCTCATTAAAGCTAAATTAAATGAAAATTTTATTGGGCCAAGACAGGTATCTATTTCCAGCGTGGAAGCAGACAGGGAGTAAACACACTCAACACACTCAGGGCCGCCAGATACAGTCCTTGATGTGGAAAACAGACAATGTGCTTTCAGTATTGACAGACCTAAAGACCAATCCTTCAAGAAATCATGTTCTCTTAGCTCCTGCGGAGCTCAGACTGAGCCGTGAGCCGACAAAGATTTCGAGATGAACGGTCAACCATGAGTGTCAACACGACTTCTTTAGGAGGCTTGCACGCGCCTTTGAAGCGTGCTGCAGATACTTCTCCAAGGCTCTGAAAGCCACCATGGTTCAGCCTGGTGGGCTGGGTGGTCAAACGGATTCAGCAGGCACACAAAACTCCGCATCTGAGCTGGTCTGATCCGTGGGGAAGTTATTTCCCAGACGTTGTGTTTTCTCTCTTCCATCCCCCAAAAAAGCCAGCACTTGGGGCTGAGGCAGCAAGAGCTACATCTCTGCTGTCTCTGCAATTCATGATTTTCGGGAAGAGCTCCTTTTGTCAATGGAAAAACATAGCTCTGAGACAATTAACTTTCTTCTTTTTGCATAGAATGAAAAATAAGCTAAAGCAGTCATCTGCTTTCGCACCATTTCAAATGGAGGAAAGCTAAATGGGGAAGGAACCGAATTATGCAAAATGTAGAATTGACAAATCTGGGAGTTGTTTTCTTTCATAAGTGGTTGGCATTGTCCATCTATGTAAAGAAAGGTTACATCTTCCAGCCCTGTTTCTGGCTCAACAAAGTACTTAAACATGGGCTTATCCATAAACACCCACTCAGCAGACACTGGAAGTAAGGCAAACAAATGCGCTGCTTTGCTGTGCTGCTCGGCAGGGGTGGGCCTTGTGCTAAAAGTTCAAACATGCAAAATGTTTGGGTGTTTTTTGAGCTGGGACACACTGGGTGGGGAATTCTTGGATCCTAAGGAATTCCCAAAGCGTTTTGGGAATACCGCACCGAACACCTTGAAGGATTGGGTCTATGGTCATATTTTGCGCTGTGTGTAGCCTAGCTGAGCTTTATATGCAATTAACCCATTGGCAATGGGTGCATGTTTTAACCAACTTTTTTTTGTTTGTTTGTTTTCTTTTTTTAATTATACCTTCCCAGTCTCCCCTGCCCACGGAGCCCGTCCAGCGTCCTGGAGCTACTTCCCCCCTTGTACGTTTTCGTTTATTCCTTTTTTCTTCTTTCACTCTTTCTCTCCCTGTCTCTCTCAGTGTCTCTTTTTTTTTTTTTTTTTTCTCCTGTACATGCAAGTCGGTAGCACTGATGCTTTGGAGGATATTTAGGGAAACCAAACCAAGCCTTTAGTCTAACCTGCCTTTTTAAAAGCTCTTTGGGCATAAACCAATGCAGCAGGGAAACAAAGAAACTGATTCAAACCCTTTTCTGTTGGAGATGATAGAATCATTTGGAATCAATAAAACCATACTGAAAGAAATGAAGTGCCAGGCAACCAAATACCAAGGTCAGTTGGAAAGAAAGAGAAGTTAAAAATGGGTGATGGTGAGGAATTAAACATGGCTCTGAAGGTTTGTTCGAACTTGAAAATCTTCAGAAGCAAAGATTCCTATTTTGTTCTAAAGATCACAAAATGCTGTTTGTGCTTAGCATCTCCCAAAGCCCAAAGTAAAGCTGTCGGGTTCTGTGTGAGCTGCTTACTTACCCAGAGAGGCCCACTTCATGTTGCCGTCGTCTTTTTTAGATCCTGCTAGTGCTAATCTAAACCTCGGAGCAATAACCTAGCAGGGGTAAAATCAGAGACTGTTCCCCTAGGTTGAACGTTTTTGACAGTAAAGGTCTCGTTTACACATACCAACTCTCCCACTGGAATGGTGTTTGGAGTTCATAAATCAGTTGTAAAACTGGATATGCAAATTCTGTAGCTAGATATATATAAAACAAAATATATGTGTATATATACATATATATGCTTTCCCCATGCACATACATGCTTCCAGCCTGTTGGCATAGAGACCATTACCATTGTAACGTGGGGAACAGGCATGTGGTTCCTATTCCCGATACTTTCTCTGGGAGAAGACTGTTACTTGACAGCAAACTTCGTGTTTCTGGTGTGAAGACTCAACTTGGAGCACCAATGTAATCGCATGTTCTCCAGGCAGAAAGGTAGAGAGGAAGGGGAGGACAGGGTTTGCATTTCAGATGTGATGATGGAGAATGCGTGGGGTGAGGCTTCTTCCGCTCCACATATCCCAACCACCACCAAGAATATTTAAACTGGGGTAGAGTTTTTGAGAATGAGGGAAAAATTTATGGCTATGACTGGCTATATCCACGGATAAATAAATAACCTGCCAAAACGTTTGGGAGGAGTCGGAATAGCAAGTGCTCCTAAGATCCAAGGAGTTTCCTTTGGACGCACAGATGTGGAGAAAAGATTTTTCTTAGGTTTTTTTCTCTCTTATAGTCAAGTTCCTTGAATCCACGAGCCCAAAATTCCTGCTAAGGATAGGTAGCAGTTAACTGCAGATAATAAAGGCAGGGTTGGGCTTTTTGTCCTTTTCAAGATGAACACAGAGAACGGCCGGATTTGTGGTTACCTACTGCAATCTGGAGGGGCAGCATTCGGAGTCACCCTCCTTTTTAAGCTGGTTGTGAGAAGGAAGAGTTCAACGCTAGAGCAGCTCTAACATTTCTGCTCAAAGGTACAAGGCTTATTCGTGGTCCTGCTTGGTTTGCCTTGTGAAATTAATTTCTTTTGACAGCCGTGTCCCTTTTGCGAGTCATGTAACTGCAACGGAGACTTGCGATTCGGCTACGGCTGCGCACGGAGCATCGCTAGAGAGGTCGTGTGCTGCATCCCTCGCGTGCCTGAGCGCTCCCCCGTGGCCTGCATGGGGCGTTCTTGTTTATAATATTTCTGCGTACCAAAGATCAGGGTTGCACCTCTTCTGTTGCTAGTAATTTCGGAAGATACTTTATGTATTTTTTTTACATATGGAAGCTTTGTGGTCCTGCGCAGACGGCGCTGGTGTTATAGGGAAGTCAGGAAGCAGTTTTTGAACACTGAAGTTCTTCTTTGGACCTCAATTTCCCCAGATAAAACAAGCTGAGATCTGCATGGGGAGGCAAGGGCTGAAATACAGTTTTGAAACTGGGATAGAGTGCCTCTGAAAATGAGCTCAACATCATATCCCAGCCATACCAAAGGCCGTTCCTGTGCAAGTTGCAGCCGTGTTTCAAATCACGAGCATTTGCCAACCTAAACTGAGATCTATTTTATATCATTTTTTTAAACTCCTTTTACAGTGAAAATTCTGTTTATGGTGATACGTGCACATAAGATGTGTGCACGCACTGGAATTGAGCATTAGACTGCATATGCTGTGGTCACACCTGAGCCAGCTTTAAGCCCAGTTGTTCAGGTACCGGTAGCATCCGCCTTCATCCTCAGCAGCTCGAGTTTTCTTGGGATTGGGGTGTTATTTCATCTCACCTCATCTTCGTTGCTGTGAGCTTGGCGTATCACTTCACGCAGACTTCGTTTTGCACGTGGGCATCACTAGGTAGGAATGCTTCAGGTCTAGAACATGCCAGAGGAGCAACACCTTAGAACGCGTAACGCCAAAATCTGCATTTCTCTAGCGCTGTTTCTCTAATTGCTGTCTCTATACATTAAACTGTTAGTCTCCTGCAGGAGATATTTTAACCTTGTCCTTTCTCTTGCCTTCTGTCTGTCCCTCTTCCCACCTGACCTTACATTATGTGCAGATTTGGAGATGGATAGTGTAAAGCCTGGTTCTGCACATGTTACAGAGGCTCTGAACCAGTCCCAGCTGAGCTCAGGTAGAGCCCATTACGTACAACTAGTCTCTCGGTGTCCTAACCAAGTCTAACGCTGTACGTTATAGCAATAACCATTTACTAACACCCTAGGTTTGGTTGCAGAAGCTAGATGTAGTTGAAATAGTTGATTATTCTTTTTTTTTTTTTTTCTATTCATATCTGTTGGCTAGAAAAGCCTGGTTCTAAGAATCCGCCTTCTCGCAGGCAGATTTTCCGCAAGTGATTTTATTCAAGCCAGTGAGTCCAAATCTGGAGAGCACTGCTGGACGAGACTGGGGCTTGCAGTGGGAATGCTCGGCAGCGTCAGCGGCTACGTGGCTATTAGTCTGTGTATCATAAATGAACTGGTTGGGGTTTGGTTTTTTTTTCCCCCCCCCCGACTGCTGAATTTCTAAATAGAAAGTGTTCTTCTTTTTCCCAGGCTTTCAATTTATGCCTCCGAACGCTGTATCCAAAGCGTGTGCCAACCCCTGTTTGACCATGTTCTGGAGGCAAGAACTTGCTTGAATAAGAGAGAGAACAACTGTGGTTAAATACTGTGGGTTTATGGCAACGCAAATGACCCTAATGTGTACCCAGTTGCACGGTGATAGCAGAAAACAACGGCGTTGTGTTGTCATTGTCATGACAACGCTGCTACAGCTTTTCAGAACTAACATTAGGTAAAATTAAAGCGTTCCAGTGGAACTAAGGAACTGAGATACATCTCTGGTACGTTTTATGTACTGAAATGATTTGGTCGTGCATTATTGAGTGGGATTTGATAACAGACATTTCAATTTTTGTTTTGTTTTACTTCATATCTGGGCTTTTGTTTTCCTGCAGCTCCTAAGTGCTTTGAAAGAAAATGTATGTGGAATTTTAGGAGAGACTGAGTAGCAAATTGTGTGAGTTTTGTTTTCCAGCAGGCCAGGCCAGGGCTTTACCGTAAGGCAGGCAACACGTTGTATTCCTTGCAAAGCATTCAGACAACACATCGTCCTCTTGGGTCCCTCTGCTTCCCCTGGCCCCCTTGTATTGAGGCTGACATGAATCTGCAGGGTAACCGTGCCCTTCCTGGAGACCATCCCGATCTGTTCTCGGGGTAAAACGAGCAGGTTAGTGGCTATTCGATACTGAAGTGATGCTGATAAAAACAGCCAGTCAGAGCTCGCCTGGGTCCTGCTGTCCACAAGGCTGGGGTTACGTTTCAGGTTATTAAGGAGGCTATGGTTGTGCGATTCAGCGATTTTTAAGTGCGTGGTAAGCAGCAGGCATCTTTTCTAATTGTATTTCAGCTGCTGGCAAATCTTCTTGTGGTTGCCTACGTGTAAAGCTCTGCCTCTGCTGAAATCCTCGTCTCCGTTCCCACTGTTGCCTTCTAAAGTCACGAAAGGCAGATTCATTTTTTAACTAGGCTTTAAGGCTTTATTTTACTCCTGTAGGAAGTGTTGTATGCTTCCTTAAAAAAAAAAAAAAAAAAAGGCTTTTTTTTTTTTTTAGCAGTATTATTTTGCTGGTAGTTTGCACCCTGGATAAGTTAGGAATGTCAAACAGCCTTCTATAAATATGTTGCATTGCTTGCTTTCAGTGCAGTGAATTCTGAAAAAGTGCTTATTTAACCGGAATTGCTCCAGTAATTACCTGGTTTTAGGAGAAAGGGATTTATTGCCGTGACTGCCCAGGACGGCGCACATCTCTGAGACGTGCTGTTGTGGAGGTCTTTAAATTCGTGTACGGAATTGCAGTACAAATCAAAACTGCAGCAGCATTTTCCCGTTAGTCTTTCATTTCCTCGGAGCCTTCCTTTCTCTTTCCTCGCCCTCCCTTGTTTCAAGTGATTCTTCCCCCTTCTTTTTTTTTTTTTTTTCCTTCCCATTTTTTGGCAGCAATAGAAAGGGGTGAGAGCTGTGGGCTGATCTGTGGCAATGCAGCTATATGCAGGATTCATCTGCTCTCCTATGAAAACCGCACTGTAAAAATCTGTGATTCTGCCGGGAAATACGAGCTTGAGCGAAGAGCTCCCTGTGTGCTAGGGACAGGTATTGACAGAAGCTCTGAATTACAGACTCCGTGGCCCTTGGGAAGTACGCATGGGTATGCATGAGCGTCCCGGCAGCAGCCACCTACGTCCTGCCCCGGGTACTAAAGAGTCGCCCTCCAGCCCTGTCTGGGGCAGTGAATTTGGCTGAAGTTGAATTCTGCTTCAGCGAACCAAGCACCATCGAGCTGTGTGGTTTGTTTTGCTTTTTCCGTGGTAGCTTGGGCGAAGGAACCGGGCAGGCGTCGCTATCTGGGTCTGCTGCTCCAACGCTCCCTTCCCCAAACGGGGGGCACGGCAGCCCCCGCGGCTTTCCCTGCAGCCGGCCGTTGAGGCTCCGCACTTCCAGTACGATTTGTACAGCTGTGAACTATTCTAAATGCCCCAGTTCCCTTTTGCAAGAGGGCAGGGGGTTTGATACGTTTTCCTCTAGAGCTGCATGAAAAGCCACCCACGGATTACTGGGGTTGCTCCGTAATTTATCCTTTTAGGAAGCTGCAAGAGAGTTGCGGGTACATACGGATGCGGATGCCGATGAAGAGCAGCTTTGGGAGTCCTCTACTAAACTGGGACAAGTAGTGGATTTACATGGAGCGTAAAAAAAGTTCTCAAAGTTTAAAAGTGTCCCATATTTTTTCTACACACTGCGATGTCCCTCTGACTGCTGGGAACGTATTTTTGTCTGTAACTTGCTTTTGAATTCAGCCTTCAGTGGCAAACCTGAAACGCTTTCCCTGTCCACCTAAAAAAAAAATCTATAAATCTTGGCTAGCTCATAAAGAAGAAATTCTTTATGAAGGAAGAAATTCTTTACCATGCGGGTGGTGAAAGCCTGGCAGGGGTTGCCCAGAGAGGGGGTGGAGGCCCCATCCCTGGGAACATTCCAGGCCAGGTTGGACGGGGCTGTGAGCAACCTGATGTGGTTCGAGGTGTCCCTGCTCCTGCAGGGGGGTTGGGCTGGGTGACCTCTGGGGGTCCCTTCCCACCCAAAACATTCCATGATTCTATGATAAAGTGAGAGATGAGCAAGAATTTTAAGTCTTTCACATAAGTTGTCCTAAGGGTACACAGCATTGGGAAGTCAATGTTTTTTTTTTTTCTTTTTTCTTAATCCTTTAATCCTTTAACAGTGCAGCTGTTTTCTGACAGTAGTGCTAAGAACCAAGCATTTTGGCAGTGGTTTTTAAGCACCCATGGTTGGGTTTCTTACCCGCAGGCTTTATGGAGTTCTAGGTGGTGTTTGTGGTTGATGCAGGATTTGCAATCTGAACAAATAGATTGGTTTTGCAACGCTTCCTAGGTGCTATGGAAACATGGCTTGATGGTTATCAGGTATTTGTGAGTAAATTGGCTGACATTTTCTTCAAGAGGCCGGGATTTGAAAGCAGGGAGTTTTCCCTGTAAAAGCAAAGGGATTTGGGTATTGCTGCCGTGTCTGAAGGGTCCGGGGGAAGCAGGGTCCGAGGAGGCTTGGCAGGGCATGGTTTGGGGGAAGGTGAGAAGTCTGGACCAAACCAAAAGGGTTTCTGCAGGCCCTAGGGACCCGGGATGAGGAGAAGGATACAGTTTGGTTCTGCTGTTTCATTTATATCTTTTTTTTTTCTTTTTTCCTTTTTTTTCTTCTTTCTTTCCGTTTTTGTCTTTTTTCTTTCTCTTTTTTCATTTTTTCCTTTCTTTTTTCTTACTTTTTTTCCTTTTTTTTTTCTTTTTTCTTTTTTGCTGAACTCAAAAGAAACTTCTCTAATCTGTTACAAGACCTGCCTGCCTAAGCCCTCCCAACCCCCAAGAAGGGGAGCCCTTGTTATTCCAGAAACAAATTGTCATGTGTGCCAAGCAAGTAACTCACGGGGATAAGTTATTGCACCTGGGCGTTGTACCCTCTGTAATCATCCGCTCCGGTGCAAAAAGGTGATTCCTCTGGTGACCTTCTGGCTTCTTTGTACGGCATCATGCGGGACAGCGGTGAGTGAGGCCTCTGTCTCCAGCCCCGGGCCAGGTTTGCACTGATGTTTTTCAGCGTAGCGGAGCCTGCTGTTAAGTATGAAAAATAGCGCACCTAGAGCTGATCTGCCCAAATAAAAAAGAACCCAACAAAACCACCCTGAACACCCAGTCAGGGTGTAGGTACGGCTGTCCTGGCAGAAGAGCCCTTTTGGCAGCTTAGGTTATGCCGAGGGTTGTAGCTCTGCCGGCTGAGAAACATCTTCGATCAGAGCATCCTGCATCTCCACTGGGAGGCACCACTGGTGTAGGTACAGCGTTGGAAATCGGGCTCGACTCTCCTGAAGGCCCAGGGAAATGCCTGAGACACAGGTAGAAGGAAGAGGCAGATGAATTTCGGTGTTCCCCTGTAGCGCGCTTTCTTCCTCACATGTGGTCACTGGTGGCCTCTGAAGCTCTCTGAAGAGGTTGAACCCGCAGCCGGTAGCTTCAGGCTTCCACGTTTTGACGGGTAATGTTGCAGCAAGCCTCGGCCATGTTTCCCGGGGAATTTTAATTGGAAAAGGGAACAAACAAGCATGGTGTATGGATCTGTGCACGGTCTTTACGCATCCACCCAGAAATAATTCCATAGGTCTGTGCGTAGGTAAGAAGGAGATGTGTTAGGGCTTCTGCTATGGAAGCAGCCGCGGCGTTTGGGGCTGGCACGCGTAACCTTTTCTGAGAGGTTGAACCCACCCAAATAGGATGCCTGCTTGTGAAGTAAAGCAGCAAAACTTGGCTGAGTGCCGGGCTGTCGGAGGCACCCATGCGCTATCGATAAGGCCAGCTTGCTTTTCACACATTCTGGGCTGCTTTCTCACTCTCTGCCTGCTCTCCATTTATTCAGGTTGGGTTGGGGGGGGGTGTGTGTTATTTTTAAACTAGATATTTTTTCCTTTCTCACAAGCTCTGTCAAAATGGGACTTTAATAATAGTTGGCTTGAGCAAAACTCCTCAGCATTGAAATACTGGGAAAAAGTAGTTTGTTCTGTTCGTTCTGCTCCGCTTTTCCTCTTCTTTTCTCCCGAATAATTCTGTACATTAGTGTGGGAGCCAAAGTGTGGCTTAGAAATATTTCCAGGCAGCTTTGACTTTAGATGATAACGCATAGCTCTGATGTCTCCTTGCGTTGACGTATGGATTTACCAAGGGTCATGCCAGTGCATATCTCAAATCTCCAATTAAAACCTGGTCCTGTTAAGTTCGGAAAGGCTGAGCAGCTACACCATCACCTCTCTAGGCACAGGAGCGGGCTCTGACTCTGTCTGGCTATCTGATGCCCGTAGGGATCGGTGATGTTGCTACATCTACAAGAAAGCCTCTGTGTGAAGCTATAAATTCATGGTAAAAGTGAGTGGAGCTGGAGAACATATGCGGGCAAAGCCGTCATGTTGGTTTGACTTCCTCTGAAGGCCTTGGTTCGGGCACAGCTATGGGGTAGGTTTGGGAGGATCCTTAAGTGAACACGCAGGAATGATACTGTCTGCTGCTTGGGGAAAGCTCTGCAGCGTGTTTCCACCAGAAATCCTGCACGAGCAGCTCCTCTGCCCCTCCATCGCTCTCCATCCTCCCTCCTTTTCTTCCCCTCTCCCTGTAGTGAATTGAACTCCTGCAAACTGCAGATCACGACGTTCCTCTGGCCTTTAGGACCTGCTTCGCTAGCTCATGAATCAGCCTGTGTCTGTGATTAATTCCGAAGACTTTGCTGATCTGAAGTTTTATCTGCCGGATTTCATTTAAGAGCTGCTGTCAGTGCCGCGCTCATTCTTCTTCAGAGTTTAATCCTGGAACTGCAGTGGGAAGCTTGCACCAAATTCTTTGCCTTGTTCTCATGGGAACTTGCTTTTGCTAATGGGAAGGCAAGTGGAAGTCTGGGGGTGTTCAGCCTGGAGCAGAGGAGGCTGAGGGGAGCCCTCATCACTCCCTACAACTGCCTGACAGGAGGGGGGAGCCGGGGGGGTCGGGCTCTGCTCCCAGGGAAGGGGCGATGGGACGAGGGGCAGCAGCCTCAAGTTGTGCCAGGGCAGGGTGAGGTTGGCCATGGGGAACAATTCCTTCCCCTTGGGGCTGTCAGGGGCTGGAAGGGGCTGCCCAGGGAAGGGGTCGAGTCCCCAGCCCTGGGGGGATTTAACAGCCGGGCAGAGGCGGGTGCTGAGGGCCGGGGTTTAGTGGTGGGATGGCAGGGGAACGGTTGGGCTGCGTGACCTTAAAGGGCTTTTCCAACCTCAACGATTCTGTGATTCTGTGATTCCCAACTGTGTTTTTACATTGGGAAATGGAATATTGGGGATATTTTTTCTTGCAGACCTGGACAGCCATGGCAGACCGTGGCTACGTCCAGCAAAAGATCAAGTCACCGCATGGCTGCCCAGGTACTCTGTGGCAGGAGACACCTTTATGTCAAACCTGGTTTCTGGGAGCTCTGCAAATCAAATCATTGGTTGCAAATCAAATCAAATGAAATCACTGTAATTTTGAGGTTATCCCATGCCAGTCTATTGCATGGTGTGGGGTTTTTTTCACCTCCCACTCTGCTTTCATCTATAACCTTCATTTCTCCCCAAAACCCTTTTCTAAAAAAGGGGGGTTTGTTTATTTGGGGTGTTCTTTTTTTTGTGTATCGAGAGTAATTGATCGCAGGATAAATCAAGCTGAGAAAGAAGCAGCATTGACAAATGCTGGCTGCCTGACTTCTAGTGATGGCTTGAAGCTTCCTTCAGTGGTTAAATTCCAAGACCGGAAAGTGGAAGAAGCTGCGAGGTGTATTAATAACATTTTTTTAGGTCACTCTGCCTTGCCAGTACTTCTGTCTGAAGTAACTTTTGGAGGATAGGTTAAACTTCAGAATGCCTTGAAGACTGAGTTTGTGACAAGTGTGCGGATGGAGCCTTTTTGTCTATGGTTGGAAACGCTTGGGCTCGTTAGCTGTGTTTTCAAAGGCAGACATTCGTTATCTGCCTCTTCTGCTCCACTGCAAGCTGATGAGCACGTAAGTGGCGGCGAAGGCATCTCCCTCGCTCGCTTTTGTTCCTTAACATCGTCTGGCGAAAGAAATTAGGGACAGAAAATAAGACCCACATGTGAAGATTGGTTTATTATTTTCAAAGAGATTGAAAAGAAGCAGGAGGGCACCCCAGGATGTTCAGTACAGCGGAGGGCAAAGATCCCCTGTCTAGGGCAGAGCCAAAATACCCAAAAAACCCCAGTGTTTAGGGACCATATAACACATCCTGGTAGTTTTGGGTAGCTGGCAGTGATACTATTCCGCAGTCCTGTATCCTGTGTTGCTATTTTGAATTGTCATATGTGCATTTTGCATCTTAAGTTTCGAATCGCATCGCTTCTGCTGTATTCATTCCCCATTTGTGTTGGGATTTTACCGACTTTTGTCAATGGGATTGATAGGAAGAACGTTGCTGGAATGGCGGGTTGGTACCAGGAAGAAGGTTTTGTATCCAGAATTGTACCTAAGCACATAGAAAACTGCATTTAGGAGTCACGCTTGGCTGCTGAGGAAAAAAAAAGTAATGTGATAGTATGATCGTTGTCCAAGCAAAACAATTCCAGTAATAAATACCAAGTATAATGAGTAGCTGGAGAACAAGCATTATTTGGAGATGTGAGTCAGCAAACGATTTTGAAAATAACACATTTGCTTGAGGAGAAACTGTCAACACTGACAGAAATGAGTTTTACCCTCCCGATCATCAAAAATTCTGCATAAATAGAAGCAGATTCCTCTTCAGTCCTTCTGACCCTCAGGTTGTCCGGCTTCCCTAGCGAGCGCCTGACAGCGATCGCTGGGATCCATAAACTGCATTGCAGCCTGGCGTGAACTGGGGAGCTTGGGGTCAGCATGGTTAAACGCCACCAGCATTTATTCCATACCATAAATGCAGGTAACGCCACCCGCTTCCCTGGCGCTAGGAAAAAAAAAAAAAAAGCTGGGAGGCTTGGCTGGAGTTTCCTGACCCTCTTGGCTTTTGTCCCCGGTGCTGGGCACTGGCCTCGGCGTGGCCGTGCGGGGATGGTAGCTGGGGGTGAAGGCAAGTTACGGTGCGTTGTGCTCCCTGCTCCGGAGCGTGGTGTGCCGATACAGCTGGGGTTTTGGTTTTTTGGAGCTGGGCTGTAAAGTAGGTCACGGTAAAACGATCCGTGTCATTTCGCTTTGTTTTTTAAATAGCATTTAAATAGCAGGACTCCCGAAGAATTTTTAATTGAGTTTGTTTTCAGTGATCTGATCAACGCGGCCGCAAACTACGCTGGTTAATAGCTGCTTGGAGTGGGAGGGGGGTATAATTTCTTCAGCCCTGTAATTAGATTAACAGGACGAACGCCCTGGGTGCAAAGTGTCTCTGCTGTCCCCAGAGGCTCGGGGGCAGATGGGGCTCATGGCCCCGTGGGCCCAGCCCGTGTGGGGTCTGCAAGCGTGGACGTGCTGCCCTCGAAGCATTCGGGCCCGCTCAGCCTCTCGCCCCCCCCCCTGGCCGTGCTGAGCCAGCCTTTTAGTGCCGACCCGAGATTTGCAGCGCCAAGGGTGAGCGAGAGACCCGGGGGGGGCGCGGAGACACCCCAAACCTCTGCGGTCTCCGTGCATCTGGGCTTTGGCCAAGACCGCGCTGCTCCTCGCTCGGTTTTGGGGCGTGCAGGTGGGGGGGGGGG
>NW_009259273.1:43683-50352 GCF_000687185.1 Egretta garzetta
GTAAGGTTCTTATTTTTAGGTTCCTGAGCCCACTTGTTGCTTAGTAACTTGCCAGCTATTTAATTTGCCGGGTTTGGAGAATTAATGGCTTTGAATGAAGATTTTTCTTCTCTGGCAGCGTTGCATCGGGAAGGAGGCGGCTCTGTGCCTGCTGGGGTTTAGGGACCCCCCCCCCGGCTGGGCACAGCGGTGCTGTGAGGTGCTCTGCGTGCGGCACAGGACACCGTGCCCGGAGCAGAACTGGTCCTGTACGATGGGGGCGATGCAGTCGAGGTTCTCAAACGACTTCTGCTGTGGAGGGGTAGCCTGGGATCACGTTTTTAGCCGGATCGGTGGGATCGCGTTTTTAGCCAGATGAAAAAAAAAAAAAACCGTGATACTCGATAATTTCCAGTGACGCGCTCTCACCTGAAACCCTGGCTGCTGGTTGTAGACCCGTTTGTTTCTGCTCTGGGAGAAGATCCTCAGGGATCTGTGCCCTTGGGCAGAGGTTGCCTGGCTTGGTTGGCTTCTCTTGCCAACTCAAGACTGATTAACACCACTTACTTCCCCTCCCTCCCCCCCCTCTTCGCTCACTAATTGTTTGACTTCGGTTTCCTTTTTACTAATCTCTGACTTCAGGTTTCTATTGCGCTTTTCTGCTTACTAGGTCCATAGTTGTAAACTGGTTTATTGGACTTAGTCGAAGGTCTTGGGTGTGTAGCGAGCCGGAGCTGTTAAAGGGAGCCACTTTCAGGGCTGGGGTGGTCCTTGGGGTTGCAGAGATGCGAGAGATCAATGATTCCTGCTCACATTTTGTACCCAGCTCCCAAAGAGGCAGCTGACAGATGGGAATGCCTAGAATTTGAATTTCAATAGAATTTTGCATATCGCTTCATCTTTTTGTTTTCCCTCCCTCCCCAGACTGGCACTCGCAGGACACAGGATGCATTCCTAAGCATTAATATTATTGATGCTGTTGTTCAGGAGAAGGGGGCTTCCTGTTTAAAAATGCTCGTCCTTTGTTTGCGGGAGCCCCGGGGCAGTCGGTGCACACTTTGAAAAATAAAATTCCTAGGGTGCGTAGTTACCGTGATCATAGTAGACGCTTCGCAAGTAGCCATGGCTCGTCTGTTCATATTTGTTCAGAAAACCTCCTGGAAGCTATAGTCCATTTTGAGGACTAAATGCCCCGCAGGATCTTATTATTTATGACAGAGAAGACAGGAGGCCTCCCATTTCCACTCTTCCCCGACCTCCTTTGTTCTGGGCACCACACAGGCGTGATAAAAGAGTCTCATTTGAAATCAAAGCTCTGGACTGGTAAGATAAAGGAAAAGAATAAAGCAGGCAAAACAATACAGTATCTGCATTCCGAAGTCTTGGAAAGCAGATTTAGTTCATCGCAAATCCCCAAACGTATTGGGCCCGATTTTCATTTTCATTAAAGCTTTTTTACGCTTCTTTAGCTGGCTAAGGAGGATGTACAGGAAGATGCTGTTTTCATCCTCGTTAAAGCTATTGTGTCCTGCCGGCACTGTATAAAGTGACTGCAATGTGAACGAGGCTCATGGCCGTTGTCTTCAACACTGCGTCCACTCTAGGTAGTGGGAATTTTGCTTCCAAAGGCAAAATCACCTCCGCTGTATAAAGTGACTGCAATGTGGACGAGGCTCATGGCCCTTGTCTTCAACACTGCGTCCACTCTAGGTGATTGGGAATTTTGCTTCCAAAGGCAAAATCACCTCCAGGCTTAATGCAGATGTTTACAGCTAAAGTATAAACAATTTAGAAGGGCAGGGCTGTAAATAGAAAAGGAACCAGAACGATATCAGTCTCCGAAGAGTAGGTTACTGTGGTTTGGAAGTAACTGGCCTGGGCTGTAAACAGCTGCCCTCTGGCTAGTGAAAATGGAGATAGGCATCTTCCATGGAGGGATCGGGAGAGCAGCAGTAATGGTACTTGTCATACTGGGAGCACCGCATCCTTCAGATGAGTCTGTACGCTGAGGATTGAACTAACGGCTGTGCCGCGTGGTTTAAGAAAAGGCAGGTAGTGTGCTTTGACCCCAGCCTCCTCCTTATTCCAGACGGATTGCTCATGTCCCTTCCTGACAGAATAAAATGGTTCCTTCCCAGTGTCTTCCCAAGGCCTTGCGTAAGAGCACACACCCGCTCGCTCCAGGATTGGGCTCCATCTGCCAAACTTCTAATTATTCAACTTTTGTTGTTTGTTGATTCATGTCAGGTTTTTTTTTTCATTGCTTGCCTCCTCCCACCGCCCAAGCTGGAGCATGCTGCTGTGCAAACCTGGAGGAGCTTGACTGCCGCCGTCACTCCGGTTATCCTGGTTTAGCTGATGTCAGGATTGGGCTGAAGCGTTGCGTTTGAATGACGAGTGAAGGCTTTGGGCTGCATGCGTGGGTCCAAAGGACTTGATGTGATTTGGGGTTGGCTTGTGTTGCTGTCAACTTTTTGGAAAATCTCCTGCAGCACTGCTGCCGTCTGTAGCAGAAGTAGAAATAGCGTGGGTGAGGCTCGAGCAGCCGTGCTGCAGCTTCGTTTAGGCTGTTTGGAAGGCTTTTGATCAAGGAAGGATACTGCACGCAGCATACAGCTGGTGTTTGAGTAAGGGAGGGCAAAGGCAGTTTGCCTTCAAAGTAGGAGCTTGAGAACGGTTGATTCTTGGCCTCTCTGAAGCCATGGCCACTGTAGACAGGACGATAAACATTTGGTTTAGATTATATTAAAGGGCAGCCATTAAGAAACTCCATCTGTAAGGGTCAGCTCAAGTGATTACCAACAGAGAATGCGTGGCATTTTCATCTCTGGAGACTGTTGAGTTGGAGAACCTTCTGGCAGAGATGGCTGGGGTACAGTTGAACCTGTTCTGGTGTCACCTAATGGGTTAGGTGGTATCTTGGCTCTTGATCGTTCTCCTCTCTCTTCCTTATTTCTCACTCCTATTTATTTCCTATACATTTGGAGACAGTATCTAACACCCGGTCACCTGGTTGACGTTGGTGCTTACTTGGTTGTTGATGTTGATACTTACCTGGTTGTTCTTAATGCTATTGCACCACTTGAGGTTCAAGATAAGAAATAAGAAAATCACATTTCACAGGACACGGTGCATCACCTTTGGGGTTGTTCTGAAACAAGGTTTTTTGCCAAGCTGTAGGAATTGTGTAAGTGTTAAGAGAACCACTCAAGTTATGGTATCACATTCTCGTCAATGCAAATTCAGTGTTACGTGAAGGCCTCGGTAGGTTTTGGGGTAGCATGCACTTGGATGTGCAAGGTCAAATGATCACAATATCCCAAAGTGAACGTGGGGGAGAGACTAACACTGTCTCTGACCGACAGATCCAATGTTTAGTTGTGATACAGATAGCTGAGTCAGAACATTACTTTTCAAGAGGTTCATTAATCTCCAAGGTAAGCGAGGTAACGCCCTCCTCTATCTTGGTGTTCTAAACTCCCACTTGTTTTCCAGTTTTGGCCTCTGATCACTTGTTTCCTTTGCACTACAGCCCCATCTATTATTTCTTTCCTCACCTCCAATTGCAAGCCCTTGAGGCCCATGTGGTACCTCCCCAAAGCCCAGCCCTGCTGCGCTGTCGCTATCTCTGTATTAGTCAGCGCTGCTTTTTTCCCCAGCTACAGTTCACGCATGTTAATAGAATTAATAAATTCACCTTGTCAGCCCTTGTACCTTTGAAACCTCTCTCCTCTCTCAGTTAGCCTGCAGCTAACTGATTTGTATCTCCTAACCATGCCCTGCTCCCCCCAGGGTAGGTATGCTGCACTGCAGGGAATTAATTCGGAGATGTCCTGTGGTCTCTTTGTTCTGGAGGTCAGGTCATATTATCTTAGTGCTCCCTTATGGCCTTAGAGTCTAGGACAAGACCAGGCATATCTTTGGCCTGGAAAGGTATCACAGATGTCTTGGTACCAAACTTTGCTGTCTGTGGGTAGGTGGCATGCTTAGGCACCTAGCTAACCTTGCGGGTTTTGTTCCTACCCAATTATAAATAACAAATCTGGCCATGAAGAGCAGGGAAAGGGCTTTTGTCACTGTAAAGAGTTCATGGTTCTCATACATGTTTTCTCATTGACATAAAGGGGGCCCATAGGAAAGGTGGGAAAAATCTTCTTAGCAGGGCCAGCTGTGACAGGACAAGGGGGGATGGCTTTAAACTAAACCAGGGTAGGTTTAGACTGGATCTAAGGAAGAAATTCTTTCCAGTGAGGGTGGTGAAACCCTGGCAGGGGTTGCCCAGAGAGGGGGTGGAGGCCCCATCCCTGGGAACATTCCAGGCCAGGTTGGACGGGGCTGGGAGCAACCTGATGTGGTTCAAGGTGTCCCTGCTCCTGCAGGGGGGTTGGGCTGGGTGACCTCTGGGGGTCCCTTCCCACCCAAAACATTCTATGATTCTATAAAGAAACCCTCTCCAGGCAGTTCAAACCGTAGATAATCCTTGTGCGTATCATTACAGGTGCGTGTGTTCAGGCAAATAAATCATGTTGAAAGCAATTGCTGCTGCTGGTCAGATACACTGTTCGCTTTCCCGTTTGCAGCCTTCCCTCTCTGGGAGAGGACTCATTAGACCCAAATGCAGGAGACGCTGCCAGAGGTTGCTGGGCAGGAAAATGCAGCGAGTGAGTTGCCGAGCTGGTAGATCCCTGGTGCCGGAGGTTCCTGTGCTGACCAAAATGAGCCGGTACCCCAACCTGAGCCCAAGGCTGAGGCTGGCAAGGACAAGGAGGAGCTGCAGTTCTGTTGAGGCTGTTGCTTCCAGGAGCTGCCCAAAGGATGCTCCAGAAGCCTGGGCAGGTACAAGAATAAAAGCGGCTTCCTCATTACTGGACTTTGTAAATAAGAACAGCAACATCGCTTATTGGTTTTAATGACCTACTTTACTCTCCATGTGTATGGTGTGCTTGTGATAGCTGGAAATACGTTGCTTATTCTTGGCTGGTTCTTGTCATCTTAGTTAATTCTAATGGGTTTTATCTGACAACGCTGAAATTAATCACCTTTAACATATTTTGTGGCTTCTTGTAACGCAGAGGCCAGCAGTAACTGAGGTCAGCCTGGCACAAGATAAATGCTGCAGCATCAAAAAGCACGCAGCATTTTTATTTTATTTTTCTTTATAGAGCAAATCAACAAGTACACATTTGGTAACGGGCGATAGGATGAGGGGAAATGGTGTGAAGTTGCACCAGGGCAGGGTTAGGTTGGACATTAGGAAAAATTTCTTCCCTGAAAGGGCTGGCAGGCACTGGAAGGGGCTGCCCAGGGAAGGGGTCGAGTCCCCATCCCTGGGGGGATTTAACAGACTGGCAGACGTGGTGCTGAGGGCCAGGGTTTGGGGGTGGGATGGCAGGGGTAGGGGAACGGTTGGGCTGGGTGATCTTAGAGGGCTTTTCCAACCTAAATGATTCTATGATTTACAAAGGTTATTGGAGATAGAATGATGCTTGCAACTCCCACACCTATGGCATTTTAAAATCCCTTTGTGAAAATCTTTATGACCAACGAGGGAGCCCGGTGCAGAGATCAGTGCGAATATTGATGTGGTGTTGCTTGGTCCTTCTTCAAAACCAGCGTCCTATTCAAGGACTAAAGGACGGTGCTTGATGGTGCGTGGTTCCAGATTCTGGTTGGGTTTTTAGGGCTGTATAAATTAGCTTCCAAAATAGAATCTGCTGTGGCAGGAGGAAAGGAGTAAAATGTCTTGTTGCTAAGGAACATGACAGAGAACTGGGAGATGTGACTCAGTTCTTGGCTTTGTATAATTTCTCTGCAGTAAGATCTGGGGCCACGGAGCATGTCTTTCGAAGTGTGAAGGGATGGATATTAAAAATATTTACTGAGGTTTTAAGGAGGGGCTGAGATAACTGATGCTGGGGGGGGGGAACCGGTGGGACTGGGTCCACTTACACGGTTAAATGTATTCCTGAGGGTCTGCGGGATCAGGACCGTAGGAAATACGTGGCAAAACCAAACCCGGCTTCTCAGCTCCTGATTCCTGGTACTGCTCTTTCTTCAAAAGCGTCTGCTGCTCTTTCTTTCCCTGCAGTAGAGTATAATTTTAGAGGAGAATCGGTCTTGAGGGGCTAATAGCCTGGAAAAATTTTAGCTTGACTTGCTGTAAATCTCTCTCCAGAGAGGATGGATTTCGCTCTTGTTTTGTAATACCTAGCTGTGCTTTTTTCTTGCGCCATTCCCACGCTTTTTTCCATCTTTGATTTTGTGACTGGATATTGTTTATCTGTTTCAAACTATGCAGCCACACGTGTTCTTGCTTTTGACCTTGGCACCAGGCTCTCCTCGCAGCAGGGGACAGCTGGGTTCTGGAGCCTGTAAAATCACTGTTAAGAGGAAGAGAAACAAACACGCCGGCCATGTGCTAGGAATGTGGGTCAGCGTCGACCCGCCAAGATTTTCTCTTCGAGTCAAAGTTTGCTAACCCTGTATCAGGAAACACGCTGCTGTCAATGATCATGTGCAGAGGGTTTGGTCCAGGCGTGAGTTCAAACCCAAAATGCCAGCGATAGCAACAGGAGATGAAGTAGGTGCTCCTTAGTTGTTGAGCATGGGTTTGTTTTCCCTGGGGGAAGTCTAATAAGGTTGCAGGGGGACAGGCGGTGGGGCCGGGGGGATGGCCCGTGGGAAGCTGCC
>NW_009259273.1:50824-77263 GCF_000687185.1 Egretta garzetta
CTCTGCTCCGCCGCCCCCTCAACTGCTCCCGCTCTAAGAGCATCAAGTTCAGCAGATTATTTTTAATCCGGGTCGCTGCAGTGATTTAGCTCGCGGTGCAACCCCACGGAAAGGTGCGGGAACGCGACAGGAGCGCCACGATGGGGCAGCAGGTTGGGGGAAGATGCAGGAGCCCTCAGCGTATCCTAAGAGATCCCCCTGAGCTTCCAAGGGGGTTCCCAAAGTAACCCAGGAGAAGCATATTGTGCTGACCAACAGCCCCAAAACTCCTTCGAGCCAGCTGATGGCTGACACATTTCTCCAGTAAAAAAGCCGCATAAAATATATCCCAAAGTGCCTTTTCAGTCTGCGGCGATAGGGGCGAACAAGCCCTGCTTTTAATGAAGTAATCGTTATTTAATAGTTTTTATCAATGTCAGGGGAATTTGGGGCCTCACTCATTCTACAAAAGCTTGGTGGTATAGCAACAACGGCGTGGTTTGATTGATAAATGTTCCCGAGGGAGGTACAGTTGATGGCAGTTTCCCAAAGCCGCAATAAATTGCCTGGCACGAGTTTTCCTCTTTCTGCCCTCCCTTCCCACCGTGTCGAGGCTTTGGCCAGCGTAGTTTCGTCAGCTAAGGGTGTGATACTTTTTCTCACTCTTAATTGACACGTCCGTGCCAGCAAAACTTCACAAGTAGTCCGACATCTGGTGGGGTTTTTTCTTTCTTTCTATTTTTTCAGCCAGTGTCACTATGCTAGATGGAGAATTTGGCTTGGCTTGTTCAGATCAGGGTATTTAGCCAAACCTGCCTTTCTGAGGAAAATCAGTCCCGGCTCCTTCTAGGAAAGCCTCCGTTTCCTGATAAACACTTTGTTTGATAGCAGTTAAATCTAAGGTGGAAAGTAATAAGGATAAATGTTAGGGGGGTGGTTCAGTTTTGTTTGCCTTTCAGTTGGTAATTGAGCAGCATCTCTGCCTGTAGCAACCACGTAACATTGCCTGGTAGTGATGCTGAATTTATTTCTGTGTCACTTGTACGCCTGACACGGAGACACAAGCTGTGAAGGGTTCAGATTTATCATATCCCCACTTTATTGGTGGGGATATGAGCCCCCCTTTTAGAAAAGGGCCGATTAGTTTATTCACACCTCCATAGTTCGTAACGATTTTAGATTTGTTTCTGGTCTAAATCCTGTGCCTTGATGCCATCATTTCCTTGCCTTGACTAATTCTGGGTTTTTCAAGGAGCATAGGACCGCTCCTCGCGCTGCAGCTGGAGAGCACTGCCTGCTATTGCTGGTATGGTCACTGGTGGGACGGCAGGGGTTTGGGACCAGGGGTTTGGAGCAGAAAACATTTATTCTGCGGGATTCTTGGTAGCAACCTTGGCATCGGTGCTTATCCAGAAACTGGGACTGCTGTCCTAAACCGAAATGCATCAGAAATCAAACCTCTCTTAGGATGCCTTGCTGGCTTGAGGGTCAGATGATGCTGGGGGACTGGGAAGCAGGGTAGAAAGCATTTCACCTCTTACTGCTATTTGCAGAAAGACAGCAGCCTCTGAGCTCTTACAGCTTATCCTTATCAGACACCTACTTGCTTTTTTGTTCTTTTTTATAACCTGTCAGCAAAGAGATGATGGCTTGGATTTTCTCCCTGATCCCTTTTCTTCCCCACCCAGGAGAAGCCTTAACTCCTATCAGTGAATCATTCTTGCGTAGGTATAAAGCTCTGAAGTCGGTTTAAGCCTGAGAAACTCTTATACAGAGCAGGCAGTAAAAAAAAAGGAGACTCTCTTCAAGCAAGGAACCATGCAGATGTTTCAACAGCCCATTGATAAGTGAATTTCTGGTTATTTAACCTGCTCCGGCATTACCCTGACGGCGTCACGGACTGTTGCACTGCTATGCCATGGGAGCGTGTTTGTAGGAGTCTACTTAATGATGGAGAAGGCAAGACAATTATTTTAACCTATATATAGGTTAAATAAACGAGCGGCTTAAAGGCAGAGAAAGATTTCTTGTGTTTTAAAAACTCAGGTCTCCTCTCTGGTTGGTGATGTAAACAAGCATTGATACCAAGCAAAGTACATCCTTGGATCATGGAAGCGTATCTGTTGCACCTTTGTCTGTTTTTAAGGCCTAGGGTGACACCCAAAAGTCACTGGCTGACCTGGTCGCCAGCATTAGTAGAATTTCTGCAGTACTGGGGTTGGATGCATTTTTCTCCATTTAAAATCCATTATCAGGTGGACTCATTTTTCATTAAGTCAGCCTCCTCATAAGGGACTTCATGAGGAACTGCATACGGAGTCTGTGAAATGATCATAGAATGTTTTGGGTTGGAAGGGACCCCCAGAGGTCACCCAGCCCAACCCCCCTGCAGGAGCAGGGACACCTTGAACCACATCAGGTTGCTCACAGCCCCGTCCAACCTGGCCTGGAATGTTCCCAGGGATGGGGCCTCCACCCCCTCTCTGGGCAACCCCTGCCAGGGTTTCACCACCCTCATGGTAAAGAATTTCTTCCTTAGATCCAGTCTAAATGATCCAGATGAATACATACACATTAGTAATTGCTGTATTTGTCTGCTCATTTGACTGCTGTAAGGGCGTCTGTCTCGGGTCTATCACCTCCAAGAGCATTGCTGGGACCCTGCAGGTGCTACCCCTCTGAAATTCCACACAGGTCAGGATGAGACTCTGTCTCTACTTGTGCTTTCACGGCGGGGCTGATAGGAGATGATAAATGAGCCGTTACTTTACTGCAATGATGGATACAACCAAAATCTATCCTAACTTTGTTTGGCATGTCAGCGCAACCTGGTCATTTACTGTGTATAATTAAAAAACCCTGTCAAACTGAAAACATCCCTTTAATTAAAGCCCCTATAGCCACAGTTTGTCACGCTCAACGCTTCTGCATTTTGTTAAATGATCATTGAGAACGCAGACTTGGAGTTTGTTGGAAATTTTAGGGTTTTGGGTATTGAGATGTAAGTGGCTGCTGCAGGTCAGTGCGGTGGCATGCGGCGAAAAGGGACTTTATCCAAAAGCCGAACTCCACTCACATGGATGGAAATATGTTACGGTCATTGGAATCGGGTTTATTATACTGCATTGATACCTGGTCAAATAGAAGGAAAAACACTCAGCTATTCAAAGGGATTAAACCATCATGAAGCATAGCATAGTTGATAGGACGAGGGGGAATGGTTTGAAGCTGCGCCAGGGCAGGTTTAGGCTAGACATTAGGAAAAACTTCTTCACCAAAAGGGTTGTCAGGCTCTGGAATGGGCTGCCCAGGAAGGTGGTAGAGTCCTCATCCCTGGAGGTATTTAAAAGAAGGATAGATGAGGTGCTTAGGGACATGGTTTAGTGGTGGGATGGCAGGGTTAGGTTAACGGTTGGACTCGATGATCTCAAAGGTCTTTTCCAACCAAAGTGAGTCTATGTTTCTGTGGTATAACCTTGTTCTTGGGACAAGGTTCGTTGTTGCAGCATTGCTGCATCCATCTCTCTCCTGCCGAGTCCCAGCTTCCGAGGCTGCTCCCTGCATTTTGGGTTGGCTGCTCCCTGCATTTCGGGTTGCACGTGTTACCGAGCAGGAGTGGCACCGAAGAGATGCACCTCACTCACCAGGATTCTTCATGGCTTTTCTTTTTTGTTTGAAATGGTGTAACTTTGCTGAAATTCGATTGCGGTACTCAGGGTTTTAATGGAGGTGAAATATGTGTTGTCTTTCCTCTCTGGGGTCAGAGAAGGAGCTGGGCAGAGCCATGGCTGGGGTTGCCTTGCAGTGCTGCAGGAGCTGTAAAGGCTTCCTGACAAAGCCCGGCCTTTCATCCCAAGTGATTTGTTCTTTTCAATAGAGCTCTTCTGTTGAAGTTAAACTGCTTTTAAATCATGTATACAATGGCACTTTTGTTGGGGAGGCCGGAGCCCTTTTGCTTTCAGAGTGGGCCTCAGGAAGAAAAGTTGACATTCGAGGGCATTGTTCTGCTTCCCATTCAAACCAGTGCCTAGCCTCTCCTCCCAGTTCGCATGAGTTTATTTGTGTCACCCACTTCTGCCCTTGTGTTTCTCTCCATTTCCTTCAGCCACGGGCTGGGTGGTTTTAACAGAGCATCCGGCTTCGCCAGCGTGGCGCAGGGTCCGTGTGGCACGGCGCAGAGAAACAGAGCAGCAGGTTTGGAGGGCTGGCTCCTGAGCTGTGGTCTCGTCTCATTGTAGACTTCTTGTATTTATTCTACCTGCACTTACTTGGTCTACCTGGACTTCAGCAAAGCCTTCGACACAGTCTCCCACAGCATTCTCCTGGAGAAGCTGGCAGTTCATGGCCTAGACAGGCGTACTCTTCTTCGCTGGGTAAAAAACTGTCTGGATGGCCGATCCCAGAGAGTTGTGGTCAACGGAGTTAAGTCCAGTTGGCGGCCGGTCACAAGTGGTGTCACCCAGGGATCAGTTCTAGGGCTGGTCTTGTTGAATATCTTCATCAACGACCTATATGAGGGGATTGAGTGTGCCCTCAGTAAATTTGCAGATGACGCCAAACTGGGTGGGAGTGTGGATCTGCTGGAGGGGAGGAGGGCTCTGCAGAGGGACCTGGACAGGCTGGATCGATGGGCCCAGGCCAGTTGGGTGAGGGTCAACAAGGCCAAGGGCTGGGTCCTGCCCTGGGGCCACAACAAGCCCACGCAACACTACAGGCATGGGGCAGAGTGGCTGGAAAGCTGCCCAGAGGAAAAGGAGCTGGGGGGGTTGGTCGAGAGGTGGCTGAATATGAGCCAGCAGGGTGCCCAGGTGGCCAAGAGGGCCAGCGGCATCCTGGCTTGTATCAGGAGTGGTGTGGCCAGCAGGAGCAGGGCAGGGACCGTGCCCCTGTGCTGGGCACTGGGGAGGCCACCCCTCGAATGCTGGGGTCAGGGTTGAGCCCCTCACTCCAAGAAAGACGTTGCATTGCTGGAGCATATCCAGAGGAGAGCCACAAAGCTGGGGAGGGCTCTGGAGCCCCAGGCTGCTGGGGAGCGGCTGGGGGGGGGGGGGGGGAGGCAGAGGGTGAGGTTGGACATCAGGAGAAATTTCTTCCCTGAAAGGGCTGTCAGGCACTGCAAGGGGCTGCCCAGGGAAGGGGTCGAGTCCCCAGCCCTGGGGGGATTTAACAGCTGGGCAGAGGAGGTGCTGAGGGCCAGGGTTTGGGGGTGGGATGGCAGGGTTAGGGGAACAGTTGGGCTGGGTGACCTTAAAGGGTTTTTCCAACCTAAATGATTCTATGATTCTGGATGGGATAATCTGCATCCTTTCAAATTGGCTGCCTTGTTTTTCTATTAAATAAATAAATAAATAAAACAGTAATGTTTTTCTCTTGCCAAGGCTTGAGAAGGCTCAGGGAACTAATAGTGCTCTGGAATGGGCTGCACCTCCACAGCTGCAGGGAGGTTCATTGAGCGTGCAGGTGTGCTGGAAGGGCAGTCCGTAGCACTTGGAGCTACACGTCCTCTGAAGTTCAGGTATCATTAGTCATTCGTTTGTTCTGGAGACGCCCAAGACTGCTGGAATGAGAGCCAGTAACAAAGCGTTTACTTCTGCCTGTAGATTATACACAGCGTTTGCCAGTGTACGTGAGATTACTGGCTTTGTAAGTTTGGCCTTGTTGGGTTTTCGAGAGATGAAAATTGTCGCTCTCAGGTGCTGCCCACCATCCAATATGCTGTGAAAGCCCTTCAGTACGCTCCCACCTGAGGCTGCTTTGCAGATAAATGCATCTTTGTGTTAAATTCTTTCATTACAGCTGGCTCCTGTTATTTCTGCGCTAGCCAAGAATTAGAACAAAAGCCAAGTCTCTGTTTAGTATCGGACCTTGGAAAATCTGTTTCTGTAAATAATTGATCCTAACGTTACTACAGTTCTTACGTGTTACGCTTGGCCTTGCCTAACTGAGCTGAATCTAAAATGAAGTGGGTTGTTTTTTTTTTTCTTATGTTGTTGTGCAGTGTCTAAAAAACACGGCAAGCTCATCACCTTCCTTCGTACATTCATGAAGTCGCGCCCAACGAAGCAGAAGCTGAAGCAGCGGGGGATCCTGAAGGAAAGGGTGTTCGGCTGTGACCTGGGAGAGCATCTTCTCAACTCTGGCCATGATGGTAAGAAACACTTCGTTCTTGAGTTCTTCGTCTGTTGGGAACCTTGTCTCAGGGTGATTGTATCTAGCAAAGGGCTGGTTGGAACAAGCGGAGAAATGCAGAACAAAAATCGATGGCTGGAAGGTAAATTGAGGTTAATGCTAATAAGCAAGCATTGAGGTTCGATGCGGGAGCACTGGAGATGGGTGGAACTACTGAAGATGAGTTCTCAATCTCTTGAAGTCTTCGGGTAAATGCTAAATGGTTTTTTTCAGGGAAATAAACTTTATGTGCCAGTGAATAATTAACTGCTATGTTAAATCCATACATTTCTCGAACTCGGTACCTTTGGATGATTCGAGCACAGTTTGCAGTGTAAATCCCTCATCTGCCTTTTCCCTTGATTTCACAAAATTTACAGGGATTAACTGAATGTTATGTTTCGTCACAGCTGACTTTGCGCTCAGTTTGTCACTGTGACTTTTCTCTAGCTCCTCTCGGTCCCTTTTGCCTTCCCATCAGCAGGTTAGGGAGGTAGCAGGGAAGAGCCGTCCATTCCAAGAAAAAATTACACAATTGTTTCTGCTCTTCCTCGGATGAACTTGTGTTTCACGTGCTCTTTCCTTCTCTCTCGCTGTGGCATCTCCAGTCTAGGCTGTGGACTCGGGGAGGTACCTGCGTTGCCCAGTAGCAAACAGAGGACTTGAATTCCTTCGCGGATCACTGGATCGCCAGCCAAGGTCGTTCCCATAAATGGCCCATGCTGAGGGTTATTTAGAAAACAGCATGGAGCAGCCGTGGGCTGCAGCCAGTTTGCCCAGGAGTTAAAGCTGTCAGGAAATCCGTGATGGGTACAGCATCACCGTCTGGCTATGTCAGCTTGTTGATGCGTTGCGTATTTTTGCTCCTTGCCTAATGCAGTCGATTTTGCAGGAGACCTCGTACGCCAAAGCTGTTCATCTGATGTCTCCCAGCTTTCGCATGCAGGCTGATGGAGAAGCACAGTGATGTGTGGGGTAGGAAAGCAGTTTCTCTGTTAGATCTGTTTCCAGTGGTACTTCAGACTCCTTGTTCGTACAAATGCCTTTTGGAAAAGGGATGGTGAGGGGTGGGGAGCTGTTCCATGCGCTTTTTCCAGCTGATGCAGTTGGTAACAGCAACGTGTGCTCCCTTCCCTGACGTGAAGTGTTTTACTACCGGTTGGTGAATAATACGAGCTTGTTCTTATGGAATCAGGACTGTGGCAAGGCTCATTGGCTTGTTAATTGGAACCAGTAGAGATCTTTATTGCTGGGGCTTGAAAAGCATCAGAGCACCAGAAACTGGATGGTTTGGAGACAGAAACAGACAGTAACCCGTGTCAGAACTACACCCGGAGTGGGTAATTTACACCACCGGGTAGCTATGTAGCTGGTTTTATATTCATGCTGTGAGAGCAATCTTGGAGGGCAGGAGACATGCCAGCAGAGTGAGCTCATTAATGGGAAAGAGAGAATTCTCTTTTATCCCCAGCCCTCCTCCTGTCCATTTTAGTTAGGCACAAGTCAGCAATAATGAAAGCTTCTCCCTGCCCTCTGCTCCGACTCCTTCCCCCGGCTGTAAGGGGTGCACGTTTTATTTAGCAATAAAAGACACGGCCTGAGCTGAAGGAAGCTGTTCTAGCTCCACTGGAGGCTCCTGGTTGACAGCCTCCAGGAGCTGGCTTCTTGCTCTGGTCACTCTCCTCCCATCATGTGTGGCTGAGTGGCTGTGACCACGCTGTGCTCACGAGGTCTCCTCCTCTGAGAAGTTACCAGTTGCTTTTGCCCTGGATTTAATAACTCTTCCCTAACTCCTTGGAGCGAAGCGGATCCAAATTGAATGTTGCTAACAGGGACACGTCTCCATTTCACACAGCGGGATTGTTTTTTTTTCCTGTGTGATTCAGCTCTCTGACCTGGATTCCGAGTGATGTAATCCCCGGGCTTGGTTTTGTGGAGACGTTTCTGGGTTCCTGTGAATCAAGCTCCGTGCATGCACAGCGTTTGCAGATTCCCACCATTCTGTAGTGGTCCTCAGTCTTGGAGCCCGTGCTGATCTGCTGAAAGGGGACGGAGATACCACAGGAGACCCTGACTTGAATTCGATGGAGCGAAGATGCAGTCCTGCTCCTTCACCGCGTAACCAGAGCAGTATTTTTATAGGAGCAACGAGTACTCCAGCCAAAGTCTGCGCATGGTACCTACTGGTAATGCTTTGGGATTGCGACCACAAAACATCTCAGTTCAGAATAAAAAAACCAACCAAGAACCAAATCCATTGGTAGATTTGTTTAGGTTTTGATGGGTTGCTGTCCCAACACCCAAAAGATTTATCAGGACTGAAGGAGAAAATGATGCTGTCCACAGCGTTTGATATGAGCAGCAAGGCATCTGTGTGCTCCTCAGAAATGCAAGATTATCGCCCTCTACAACTGCCTGAGAGGAGGCTGTAGCGAGGTGGGGGTCGGCCTCTTCTCCCTGGTAATGGGTCATGGGATGAGGGGAAATGGCCTCAATTTGTGCCAGGGCAGGGTGAGGTTGGCCATGGGGAACAATTTCTTCCCCAAAGGGCTGTCAGGCACTGGAAGGGGCTGCCCAGGGAAGGGGTCGAGTCCCCACCCCTGGGGGGATTTAACAGCTGGGCAGACGAGGTGCTTAGGGACAGGGTTTGGGGGTGGGATGGCAGGGTTAGGGGAACGGTTGGGCTTGATGATCTTAAAGGGCTTCTCCAACCCAAACGATTCTATGGTTCTATGATTCTAATATTAAAATAAACTGGAGTTGTGTTAAGAATTTTACTAATGATCAGCTTTGGGTTGTCAGGCTCTGGAACGGGCTGCCCAGGGAGGTGGTCGAGTCCCCATCCCTGGAGGTATTTAAAAGAAGGATAGATGAGGTGCTTAGGGACAGGGTTGAGTGGTGGGATGGCAGGGTTAGGTTAACGGTTGGACTTGGGGATCTTAAACGTCTTTTCCAACCTAGGTGATTCCATGATTCTATGAAAGCCTAAAATCTTGAGAATTTGCTGTGAAACAACACGAGCAGTCCCAATTTTGCAGTCAGGAAACTTTGCCTGTCTTGAGACGGTGAGAGAGGAGCAGATCGAGAGAATAAAAGGGATAAGGACGGGCAAAAACTGAAACAGGTCTGACATTTTTTTACTAAGCCAAGAGAAGAGCGTGTGTGCTATCGTGTGCCGGTATGCCCAGAAGGGAATTTACAAACGCAGGGGGAATGCTGTACCTACTGCAGTACGTTGTCTTTCCGTGGGCTCAGCAAGTAATCGCTCTCCTTCTGCATCGTTGGGCCTCTGAAGGAGAATAAATCGGTGTGAGGTGTATGGGAGGAAAGCGATACGGAAACGTGACCTTACTGATCCAGAGCCAGAGCCCGGGCGATCCCGCCCTGCGAGGCTCCGCGCGCATACCCTGGGTTCGGCGTGCGCCGGGTTGGGAGCTAGCAAAGCATTTGTCTTCGTTCACCAGAGTTTTTGAGGTTTGTCTTGCACTGAGGCGGGGTGCGCTCTCTCCCGAAAGGGTCCTCGTGGGCTGGCGTGATGGAACAGGCGTCTGCTCCGCTTCGGGGCACGATACGTCCGTTTATTGGAGTCTCTCCCTAGGGGAGGGTGCCTGGGTGCGATGGGATGAGTGGAGTGGGCTGGATGGCTGCTGTTGCTACTGCCTTTTCCTTTTTGATGAGGATGCAGTTCGTCATCTTTTTAATTGATGTGTATGGATCTGAGAAGTAACGCTACAAGCAGGTGCAGGAAGGGAGGATTTTAAGGATTTTAACAAGTGTTTACAATAACAGCGGTAGGGGCAAGTACTGCGCCTCAAAATCTTCCTGTATGCCTGGTGATTCACGATGGGGATCGCGGTGATTACTGGGCTGGCAACTGGAGACAGGCAGTGTCCTGGTTTGGGGATTGGTTGGGTTTATTTATTTTTTTTTTTAATTCCAGTTTGTAGTGTGCTGACACTTGGAGCTCCCCAAACAGTGATGGGGCCCTTCTGTGGTAGGAGTTGCACCTCCATGTGGCTTTGCCAAGGCCCTTGCAGACAAGGGAGCAGGGAGGGGAAGGAAGCATCGCTGTCCGGGTTCTTAGGTGAGGATCTGAGTCATGGGCAGATCACAGGATTATTTTTTCAAAATCATCAAGCTGCTTTTAAAAAGGGGAATTAAGAGCCACATGTGCTCCTCGTCACTGGGCTGGGGTATGCGTAAGTGCATTGCTTCCAGGGAAAGAATCATAGAATCCCAGAATTATTTGGGTTGGGAAAGCCCTTTAAGATCATCAAGCCCAACTGTTCCCCTACCCCTGCCATCCCACCCCCAAACCCTGGCCCTCAGCACCGCCTCTGCCCAGCTGTTAAATCCCCCCAGGGCTGGGGACTCGACCCCTTCCCTGGGCAGCCCCTTCCAGCGCCTGACAGCCCCAAGGGGAAGGAATTGTTCCCCATGGCCAACCTCACCCTGCCCTGGCACAACTTGAGGCCGTTGCCCCTCGTCCCATCGCCCCTTCCCTGGGAGCAGAGCCCGACCCCCCCCGGCTCCCCCCTCCTCTCAGGCAGTTGTAGGGAGCGATGAGGGCTCCCCTCAGCCTCCTCTTCTCCAAGCTGAACAACAGAAACAGTGGTCTGTCCTTTTGGTCCCTCTTCTCAGTCACATGTCAGTACTGAGTTACGGGCTGGTACTGGTAGAAGTAAAAGCAGTTTTGATGTGAGGGATTTTTGACTTCTCTGTTGGGTCTAAGTCTACCAAAGGCTGGGGTGATGCTCCCTCTCTGATCAGCTCTGGTCACCCAGTGGACCCTGCCCCAAGAGGCCACCTCTCTGTTTAATTTTAGTGCATTATTCATTTGTTGGCTCCCTCTGGGTTTTGAATATTTCCCCTGCCAACGAAGCATCATTTGGAAGCAGACCAAGCTTAGGAGGGAGTAGCTGTTTCTTCATCACCCTGAGAGATGTTCCCAGTTGGTTTGGTGCTGTTGGCACCTGCCATGCTGGTTGGTTTTACTGTGAGATGCAGCAAATTCAGCACAACTCGTGAAGAGGCCTTGTTTCCTTTGTAGGTAAGGGAGACTTTTTCCCCTGTAATTTTTTTCTCTCAAAGGAAACCAAATCAAACTTAAATTTAACTCGACCCCAATTAGAAAGAATCGTGCTTGCAGAGGATGTGTGTGTTTGGTGTGGGAGCTGGTTAAATAAATGCTGCATTGCAGCATCTGTACCACGTCCTCGTTTGTGCCTCAGCATATTTCGGAACGGAGCTCTCCACAACTTCCGAATTTATGACAAGTGGAGGAATCCTCATTAATGAGCCTCACAGAAACTTTGTGCCTGGCAGTGGGTTGGAAAGCTGGGCAGGTTCGTGGCAGAGTCAAGGTCACAGCTTTACGCAAGGGACGGAGCTGCGATGCGGCCGGGGGCCGAGGTGGTCGCAGGGTCGGTGGCGCAGGGTCGGTGGTGCTGTTCCTCCCTGGCTTCGGGATCTCAGCGATGGATCGGGGTCGGCAAAGCCATGCTGCTCTTCTGGGGGCACAGGAGTTGTGAGTGGCAGCAGGTGAGGGATTCCCTTACAATGTACTTCGTATTGAAATGCTGCTGGGAATAACGTGCTGGAATTGCTGGGACTACTGCTGGGTATAAAAGACAGGCGGTTCTTTTTCCGTGTGGAAAATGTTCCGGTTGCTTAGTACTTGATAAAGATGATTGTTTCTTTCTCGGTGATCGGAGGGGAGCACAGGCTCACCCTGGCGTACCCTCAGATGGTGGTATGGGTGTTCATTCCATGGGGTAATCCACGCAACACAGGCAGCTCTGTAGACTAAAAGCAAATGGTTATTTTTTTTGTACCTCTTTATGCATTCCTTGCATTGATCCATCATCAGCTTCCATAATTGGAAAAGATGGATTTAGAAATGGCACTCATTTTTAATCGACAGGTTTCCCATCTGGAAAGCTCTATACCTCCTTTTCGAATTATTAGAACACATCGGTGATCTGTAATCCACGGGAAGAGGTGTTGCTTTTCTTGCTGAAAAAGTAAATGCCTGCAGAAGGCAAAGCTTACTGACACACCTGGTTCTTGCTCTCTGCCCTTCCTATTCTTCCGGGTTCCCCAGATTTCCTGGCAAGTATTTTGGACAAGTTGGGTAGGATTAAAAAAAAAAACCAAAAGGAATCATAGAATCATCGAGTGTTTTGGGTGGGAAGGGACCCCTAGAGGTCACCCAGCCCAACACCCCTGCA
Organism: Egretta garzetta; assembly: GCF_000687185.1. NCBI lineage: Eukaryota > Metazoa > Chordata > Aves > Pelecaniformes > Ardeidae > Egretta > Egretta garzetta. The sequence goes on from NW_009259273.1 coordinate 63,202, forward strand.
GGAGCAGGGACACCTTGAACCACATCAGGTTGCTCACAGCCCCGTCCAACCTGGCCTGGAATGTTCCCAGGGATGGGGCCTCCACCCCCTCTCTGGGCAACCCCTGCCAGGGTTTCACCACCCTCATTATAAAGAATTTCTTCCTTAGATCCAGTCTAAACCTACCCTGCTTCAGTTTAAAGCCATCCCCCCTTGTCCTGTCCCAGCTGGCCCTACTAAAAAGCTTGTCCCCCCCTTTCCTCTGGGCCCCCTTGAAGCCCTGCCCGGCCGCACTCAGCTCTGCCCGCAGCCTTCTCTTCTCCAGGCTGAACACCCCCAACTCTCCCAGCCTGGCCCCATAGCAGAGGGGCTCCAGCCCTCGGAGCATTTTAGTAGCCCTCCTCTGGCCCCGCTCCAACAGGTCCATGTCCTTCTGGTGCTGAGGGCTCCAGAGCTGGACGCAGGGCTCCAGGGGAGGTCTCCCCAGAGCAGAGCAGAGGGGCAGGAAATCTGAGACTTTTCAGAACTGTGTGCAAGATCAAATTATAGGAGATCTTGGATCTTAATCCTGTTACATACTGGGCGCTAGCAGCCACTGTTTGCAAGGGATGGGTTTATTCTCTTGTGCTCGTTATTGCTCTCTTCAGATAAGCTCCTTAACATCACCCTGGGATTTCTGGAGACATCACGGCTTGTCCTGGGTCCTCCAGTGTTCTCCTTCCCTTCAAGCGATCCCCTGGCTGCAGTTGGGTGATGTGGTCACCTTCAATGCTGATTTATTGCAGATTTGAGTATAGGCAGAACACCGTTACCGGAACAGAGAAGCACAAGGAACGAGATCTCAGGCAGCGTCTTGGCAGGGATCTGTAAAAATCTGGTTCCCCTTAGCTCAAGCATAAGCTTGGTAATCTATCCATCATCTCTCTGGTTCCTGGTATTAATGCGAGGAGTCCCTTTTACTAGCTAATAATTTTCATTTTAATAAATGACTGCCTGGCTGGCTTTGGATTTTTGCCAGATGTGAGGGAAGCCTTGCTTTGGCATTCAGGACAGCGGAGTCTTACATGTTTATTAATTCTAGTTTTTCTGGATGTTTTAACTCTTGGCGGGTAAATTTAACCCATTTCCATGCTGTCTCTGGCTGCTGGAGAACGAAAATGAAGAGGACAAACAAGGAGTAAAGCAAACTTCGCTGAAAAGTAGAAAGTTATAAATATTTACAAAATTGCTGGGTTTCCCGCCTTCCTTTCTTTAAATACTGGTTTTAGCTGTAAACACAAGGCAGCCCCTGAAATCTGAGACTTCCCGATTCATGTTCTGATGGCCCAGGTGAAATCCCTGCTCGTGATGTCTTTGATAGGGAATTGCTTTGCTCTATGATTTTTGCTTCCGAAGGACTTTTTAGCATTTCATAGAATCATAGAATGATAGAATGGTTTGGGTTGGAAGGGACCCCTAGAGGTCATCTAGTCCAGCCCCCCTGCAGGAGCAGGGACACCTTGAACCAGACGAGGTTGCTCACAGCCCCATCCAACCTGGCCTGGAATGTTCCAGGGATGGGGCCTCCACCACCTCTCTGGGCAACCCCTGCCAGTGTCTGTCAGTGCCCGGGAACGAGCACAGGAGAGAGCAGCCTATAGATAGGGAGGATGTCGTTTTCCATCAGTAAAGTTTTTCCACTCCTTGAAACTTTAGAAGTGGTTTATAAGCTGCATGCCATAGAGACGTGTTCAACTTTTTCCTCCTCCCCAAATGCTTTACTTTTGTGCTTGAGAAATCATCAGCAAGGGGAGGATTTGACGCATACTCTTACTGATTTTTGCCTTGCATGTTGGAGCCCAAAATGACCCTCTCTGTTTCTTAGGCTCCGTTATCATTCCCTCCTTGGTTTATGTGATGCGGTGAAGACGTACTGGCCCACCTCAGCACTTCCACTTGCATCTCAGTCCACATTTGCCACAGCTCTGGGCACAGACAGCATGAACTGGGGAAAAAATGGTTGTAAGGCTGCCTTCTGGGGCTGTAATTCCATGGGGCTGTTGTGACTCCAGAGCCCCATGGAGCTCACGGGTTGAATTGGGCGTACCCTTCATTCATCCTTGCTGGCCGTTAGTTGGTTTGGCTATCCCTTTTTTCAGGAGGTTGGTGAGATAGTGAAACCTGCTGGCCTCAGACATGCCCAAACCAGTTTCCTTTCAGTATTTCACAATTTATAGTAATTTTTTTTTTTTTTTTTTTTTAAATCCAAATCCATCTCCAAAGGACTTGGGCAAAGACCTAAGCTGTAGTCAAAGTTCTGGTCGGAGCCAGGCGCTCGCAAGCTCAAACCCCATCTCTCACCTTTCGTGGCCTCGGGGAGCTTTGCTTGATGTCTCAGCTTCCATCTCCACGCTTGTAAAATTGAACTAATAGTCCATATCTGCCCCTGAGGTGCCTCAAGGGCGGGTTTCTAATACTTGTGAGGTACTTTGAAGATGAAGAGCGTGATATAAACATTAAATAGTATTTATTCAAGTGTTAACGTGGGTTGGCATGCTAGATTCAGAGTAGCCATGTGAATGTCCGTAGGAAATGAGTAGGCTTACCTGTATGTATCCCCGATATTTATTTTGTTCCTTGGTTGGGTTTGCTTAATTTCACAAATCTAAACGTGTCAGCCATTTTGGAAACCTAATGGTGCCGGATTCCAGTATGGAATTCCGTCACGGAGCAATTCCCTAAATCGTGAAAAGCCCGTGTGTTTTAGGTGTCTAAATGTCTCTTCTGATCTGGTAGCGTGCACCTCTGCACGCACAGGCCCGCGTGACACAGAAGGTGGATCCAGCAGCCGGGGCAGAAGTGCAGTGTTTGACCCAAATCGCAGACGAGCGGAGAACGTTCCCCGTCCCGCGGATGCGCTCTCCGATACACAAATTCATTCAACGCAAGTTGATACTGTTAAAGACCAAGAGTTTTGAGCTATTTGGGGCAAATTTCCAAACATAACAGGCACTGTTACTGCTTCACCATCTGCCCTCTGAATTGAACTCAAGGTTATTGGGTGCGGGGTTGGTGTTCAAAGGGGTACATGGGGTCCCCGTGGAGATTTGTTTGGGGAAAGCACTCGCAGAAATGGAGAACAAGCTCTCGCAGTTAAGAAAAGCAACAATTTCTGTGTCCCCTTCTTTTTTTTTTCACCCTGCCTGCAGCTGTGAGAAGATAAATTCTTTATGCTTGAGCGACCCAGAGGACAGCGGGGAGTTGAAAATTAATTTGCATTTCGAAACACTACAGCTGCAGGGGGAACAAACAGGAGAAAAAATGTTGCAGTCGGTACAGGAATTGCTCCTGCTCTTACCCCTCCGCTCTTAACCCGGTGGATACTCTTGCCCCTCTCAATTTATTGTAGTAAGCCTAATTGATCTAACTGGGAAAAAACTAGCCTGCGGTCTGAGTATGAAGGTATTTGTGGTATCTTTATTCCATTTGTGGATATTTAGCATTAAAAACAACAAAGCAAAGAACAAGAATGGGGTGGATGCAGCCTGGGAGACTACGAAGGCTCCAGTCTTTGACAGGAGTGCAGTGAGTACCAGTCCTCAAGCCCAAAAATGCCCTAGCATCGGCGTGCCCCCAACGTCGGCGTGCCCGCAGCATCGAGAACATTGCCGGTACCGCAGGACCTGAAGGACGCGGTTATCTGCCTTGATGCAGCACCGTGGGGGATTTATGTTTGTCTGGCTTGAACTTTGTGCTTTGTTTTTACACAGTTTCTGGGTAAGCTGCCATAAAAAAAAAAAAAAGAGTCCAGTCTTAAAAAGCAGAGTCCGGTGCCAGAGGCCAATTCCACAAACGGGCACTGCGTGGTATCTGCTCTTGGAACCAGCTCGTGGTTTATGGCCCCCTCTTTTCCATCTTGGCACTTTCCCAGGTGCAGAAGTCACGCTTGAAATAAAAACGCTGGCGTGTTACCAGGAGCTAGCGCAGGCTCCGATAGCGGGCTCGGACTTTACTCAGCTCAGCAGCATAAACACTTGTCATGGGGGACACCTGGAAATCGGGGCGAGAGCATCTCGGAGCAAGTCTGCTGCTTGCTTGGTCTTGTGCTTCCCTCTTACTCCCGGTGATTCAAACGCGAGGACTCGGATTTAGGAGTGAGACAAAAGTCTGTAGAAGAGAATCTTTTAAAGTTTTATTTTTATTTTTTCTTTCCCCCCTTTGTCTGCAGGCTTACAAAACAACGCATGCGGGCGCCTCGCTGGGTGGCAGGGAGCTCCTTGCAAAACAGTAAAAAGGAAATGTTTAATCTCTCTGTCCCATGCTGGTTTACACCTGCATTGTAACATTCACTGTAAGGCGGAGGGAAGGGCTTTAGAAATCACAGAATCCTAGAATCCCAGGTTGGAAGGGACCTCCAGGATCATCTGGTCCAACCTTTCTGGGCACAAGTGCAGTCTAGACAAGATGGCCGCATTGCCAAGTCTGCTGAGTCTTGGAAGTGTCCAACGTGGCAGAGTCAACCACCAAATGAGTGGTTTGAAATGAGGTTCCTTGGAAAAGTTACACTCTGAATTATTACAGGGGTTTTACTGTGTTTTTAGGAAATACTTGGACAGTTTTTTGCAAAATTGAGCTAAAAATAGAAAGAACGATTGGGATAAAAGCAAAGGGTGTTTCTTCGGGTGAGGATATCCAGTGTTGGGTTCTTACAAACCCATGCGTTCCTACAGCAAGGGAGACTGGATTGATTTGCCTGATTTCCGATGTCTGGAAGTCGCCAGGGTCTCAGCCGGTCACAGAACCTCAGGAGAGGAGCACACCTATAGCGTATGTTGTGCCTTTGTGCCATGCTGGGTGATTCGGGAGGCTCCATCCTCTGCAAGTACCCATCCGTCCTCCCCATTCTTCCGTCCTTCCTTCCTTCCTCCCCGTCCTTCCTTCCTTCCTCCCCATCCTTCCTTCCTTCCTCCCCGTCCTTCCTTCCTTCCCATCCTTCCTCCCACTTTACAAAGGCAGCCTGGACAACTCAGAGCAAGCTGCCTCCACCTAAACTTTATCTTGCAGCTGATTGTTTAAATTTATATTCTTGTGGCTCAAAACACCGGCCCTAACCTATTCCTTCACCCCTATTTTTTTTCACATGCGTCCTACGTATCAGTACACGTACTCAATAGCCATGGTTATTACCTTCGTTGGGTGGTTCAGGGCGGCACATGGGACAATTTATTACATTTTCCTTGTTCCTGCTGGGCTGCAGGTTTATTTGTTTGCAATGTGTGGAATTCAGCTGAGCTGCTGCGTTGCAGCGTGCTATGGCCCATTAACCAGCCCAAAGGCCTGGCTTGGTCGGCAGCTCACCTTAGTGCTGCAATGTTGTGAAAACGCCGCCGCGAGGGGGGAGCTCGATGGGAGGCCTCATTCCCCAGGCTGAACAAATAGTTCTGATTCCAGTAACGTGCTAAGAAAATAAAAAAAAAAAAAATACAATAATAATAAAGCAAGCCTCCCAAAACCCAGGGAGGGAACGTTACAAAAAAGGTTTAAAAGGAAAAAATAAAACCAAGATGCTAGGAAAGGAAATGCGCCTGATTTCAAGATGAATCAAAATGTTCTTCGGAATAAAAGCCATAAAACTTCTGCTTCCTCTTAATGGCAAAGAAAGAACCGGTTAACGAGCCCTAGAAGATGCCATAAACCTTTCCAACCAGCTGAGAGATGCTCAGGAATAAGCTGAAAAAATTCCTTTAGCTGCTAAGGTGATGAAAAGGGCTGGGGGCTCCTTTGTCCATGCATCCACATTTCCAGCCTTTTTCCACATTGTTTCCTGGAACTGCCCATTACCTGAGACGGGGAAGGGAGGGAGGGAATGAGGGGGCAGGTGACTGATGGTTTTTGGACAGGGAGAAGGCATACAGCGCTCCGGTTCTCACCGAGAGGGGGGTGTAGCACCCGCCAGTGGGTTTTAGGAGGCTGCAGCTGAGGCAGCGACCTCGTTGCAGAGTGTGTGGAGCCGGGGGTCGGAGACCCCATTTATCGCTCAGAAAAGGAGCAAACCCACCAGCGAGCGTGGGCGCATGAAGGTTGCTCGCCTGGGAGCGTGGGACTGGAAAGGGCTGGGTGCTGGGCTTACGAAGCACAGACACCTGGGCACAGGGGGTTGTTGGGGCCGGGGGAATAAACCGGGTGTAAATATGTAATAAACAGGCGTAAACCCTGCGCTTGTTCCCTCCTCGTGCTCGCCCCAAGTGGCCTGCCCCCCGTGGTTGTCAGAAATGGGGTGCTGAGCGAGGTGGACCCTTATGGCTGTTCATGCAAACCGCCCGCATTGCCAAGTCTGGTTGTTGTAATTGCAGGAAACCACAGTAATTAACTCACGGAATTTTCATGCAGGTGCTGCTGCATCCTATGAAGAGAAATCTCTGCTGTGATGCGGATGAGGTGCCTTTCTGATTCAAACCTGGTCGCTGGTTTGCGACCTAGAAGCCAAAATGGGGACGTGAACACTGAGAGGTTCGCCTCTGCAGTGGGATGGGGGGGATTCGTGCGATAGGCAGAGACAGGTACCTGGAGAAGTCACGACATGACATCAGAAGGCACCGGGGTGGGGGGGTCCTGGCACGCTTCACGTTTGCAAAATTTTGTAGCTTGTGCTGTCATCCTGCCATTTCATTCCGGTGGTAATAGGCACCATTCCGGCCGTAGGTGTGTCCGTGCATCTTTCTAAACATGTATTTGGCTGAAGGGCTAGGGATTGAAGGGGGACAGGGGGGTGAAGCATGCATGTAATTGTCAGGTGTCATCTGTGTTAAAAAAATGAAGTCACCGTTGCAGCACAGGGCCTTCAAGTATAATTATAGCCCCACTTGAATTTCAGTCACTTCTCCAACCATGCAGAATTCCCCCAAAATATCTGTGGTGCTGGCATTGATATATTTAGCTTAAAGAACAGATCGTCCCGGTAACCAGATTAGGAAATGCGTCGAACAAGCCTGCTAGAATTTTTTTCAGGGTATATTAATTCTTCTGACCGTGCCCAAGATCTTCCATGGCAAAGTAGTGCTTTAGGAAGCATCGGGGCTGCACCCCTCGCCTTCCCCCCTGCTCTCCCCTGACCTGGCTCGCGGTGCCCCAAGGGGTGGCTGCTCTGCTGAGCTGGTCCGGCAGTGCCGCTCCTCCCGTGCTGTGCGTTGGTGCAGGTGGATAAACCCCCGGAGGGCCGAGCTCCCTCCCCGGGGCACAGGTCTGCCAGCGGGCACTGCGGGGGGTGTCCCCGCCGTCCTCGTGGGATGCAGATAAACAGGAGAGCTGGCTGTGGGCTCCCTGCCTGGCGCCTGCATCCGCCTCCCCGGTGGGAATTTGGCAGGCAGGGAACGTGCTATTTATTTGTTTTCTTATTTATTTACTTCAACGGGTGCTACTGATTTCAAGGGGACCCCTACTGAGATTCCAGCATGGATCATTAAAGTCCGTGGGATTTTGCAGCTAGGCGTTAGCAGATCTCGCCGCAAAGCCTGCGTAAACTCCTTTACCCAATCCATCGCGGCTCCCGCAGTCGGGCACTTGGCAGCAGGGAACGCTGCTGGTGCAGCGTGGAGCCCAGCATCCCCGCTCGGTTCACTGATGGGATTCATGACCTCCCCCTGTTTGTAATGGGGTGGGGAGAGGGACCCCTGTGGGCATCTCACGGTGTCTTGCTTGGTGGAACCAAACAGAGCATGAGTCTGGGGTCTCGTGCAGTCTAGGGTGCTCTCTGTCCTCACGGAAGAGAAGGTGCTGCCATGTCAGCATCTAAAGCCTTGCCCTTGGCCTTTGCTGCAATGGACGGCGCTGTTCCCACCTCTCTGCTTTTCTGCACCAATTTACACCTGGGTCACACATCTCACGCTGTAGCGCAATGCAAAATTTTAGCCCTTTTTGGCAACCGCTTGAGTACGATGTAACTCCTTCCCTGAGTATGATATAACTCCTTCCCTGTCCACTAAAACCCTTAAAAACTTTCTTCTTCAAGAGGCATTGAATCCTTTTGCATAAAGGGGTAAGCATTGTCCTCCAAAAATGCTTTTTGAAATGGTTTCGGAATTCAGGGCCATCCGTTCTGCCTGCTGTTCTTGGGCACAGAGCTGATGGCTGATGTGAGTGATGGCTGCACACTTCGCCAACGTGCCCTCCAAATGCGCATCCGCTCGGCCGTGAGTTGTTGGTGCTTTTCCGGACTCGGATGCCCCCATGTGTGCCTGGCTGATCCCTAATGCCGGCGGTTGTGGCGCCGCTCGGAGCTCGCCCAGCTGCGAGAGGTACCTCTACCTTCAGAGCGGATGGGCTGCCCAGGGAGGTGGTCGAGTCCTCATCCCTGGAGGTATTTAAAAGAAGGGTAGATGAGGTGCTTAGGGACATGGTTCAGTGGTGGGATGGCAGGGTTAGGTTAATGGTTGGACTTGATGATCTTAAAGGGCTTTTCCAACCAAAGTGATTCTGTGATTCTGTGCTGAGATTCCCTTCTGCATCAATGGAAGTTGAAATTCCCTTTGTGCCTGCAGAGGAGAGCAGAAGGTGATCACCTCTGCTGGTTTTCCTTCCCCCAAAAAAGCAGCGCTTGCTTGCCAAGCCTCTTTCTATGCCATTGCTTAATGCACAAGGCCGCTGCTTGCCCCAAGGTCTGCGCCTTGCTTTGGAAAACAGCATGAGATGCTCTAAATGCCCAGCAGCGTGATAGCAGAGTCTGACCGACTCAGTTGTCACCGTCCCTTGGTATCTTTGGTACCACGGGGCCCTGGTGCCCTCTATCTTCTATAGCTGAGCCCGCTCCATTGCTGTGCATTTACAGGTTTTGTTCTGTCCTGTGCTCGAGTGTGGAGCGGACGTGCCCTTAGCCCAAAGCACCTCCTAATTTCCAGGGAGCCCTTCAAAATGTGTCCTTTCTGCGCGAGTGTTTGCTGTGAGCCAGGGAAAAAAGCAGTGAAGCGGCCGGGGAGGGGAAGGCGCAGAGCGTCGCGGCTCAGTCGCACGTCGGGGAACGGACTGGCAGATGGCATTTGCTGCTTGATAGAAGGGGATTTGCCACATGACCTATTCAGAATCTGTGTCACGTGGCAAATTGATCAGGCCTGGTATCTAATGTAAGAGTAAATCTAGATCATCGTGTAGGAGCTGTAGCAAAAAGGAGGCTTGCAGAGGATCCCACAAGGATCTGAGCCTCTTCCATGAAGATTTGCTGATGCTCACAAGAGCCCAATCCTAATTTTCTGTCTGTGTTCAGTTTTATCTCCCTTTTATAAATAAAGTAATTTGCTCCTCCTTCAGCTTTACAAGGATGGACAGAAAGCTCCAGCAGCGGATGCTGCGTGAGGCTGAGAAGTCAACTGGAAGGAATCGGTTGGTGAAGCGGCCTGAATATTAACTTGACACTTAATTATATCCTCTGGGCTTATCTTTCCCATTCTGTCATACCCCGCTCTGTCTGCAGTTTCTGACAGCGTGTTATGTGGTGTAGCCAGCTAAATCCAGGCACGCTCCGGTAGACATTGGGGGTGAAATTATCAGTTGTAAAAACTCTCCTGGCCCTGGTGCAGGGCCTACTTTTAGCATCTCCTTAATGCTTATATTTGCTCAAACCAAGCAGTACAAGTTAATTCTGTATGGATTTGAAAACGAAGGGAGTCTTTGGCCAAAGAGAGGGTATTTATTCAATGTTACAGCTCTTCTGGAATGGGTTTTAACACCACAGTTCTTGTGGGAGTTGTGACGGGACCTGCACTGTCTCTGCTTGACCAGAATTGACTTTTTTCAACCGGATTCATATCCTGGCATTTCTTTAAAGCAGAGAACACCTCTGACCACTTTTCCACACCAACTCCTAAGGTTAAATTTCTTACAGGCTTTCTCCTCTAAGGAAGAGCTAACGCAGTAGCCTGGCTGGGCTCGGTTCATGGCATCCGACAAGACCACAACCTGAACCAGGGCTTTAATAATGTGCTCAGCTAACCAAGACTTGTTCTTCAGTCCCCCAGGTCCTCAAGAGCTGCACTGAATTCATTGAGAAACATGGCATTGTGGATGGAATATATCGTCTGTCTGGGATTGCGTCCAACATCCAGAAGCTACGGTAAGGGCGCTGTGTTTGGCGGGACGAAGGCGGCAGGTTCAAAGGCTGGGCTTTCGGAAGCCAGCGCTTGCGGGGCAGACTGTTCCAGCAGCTCCGAAGCGGGTGTGCAGCCTGTACTCAATGGATGGTAACGCTGGGTTTGCCACCGTTGAGGAGCACCACAGGGTTGTTCAGCAGAATTCATTCTGCAGGAAGTTTTCCTTCAGGATAGAGCTCTTGGATTGTGGTGACGCTGTGCTGTCACATTTCATTCCTCTTCCCTCTTGTTCCCAGAGCCCTTTTGAGCAGCTTATATTTCTCCTTGCTGCTTTGGACTCCTGGCACATTAGCAATTAGTTGCCGAGAATATTCACGTAATTCTTGGTGGGTGGCATTTCGGGGAAAGGCTAGGTGTGCGCCCACCCCTGTGAGGAGCTGTTCCCATTGCAGTAAATGGTCTTTATCCTTTTGTGGGGCTCTTTTTCCTCCCGTCATTTGGCATGCATTTTTCTGTTGTGAAGGGACTGGGAGAACCTAGAGGGATGTGACTAATTCCAGGGTCGATCCTAGGCCATGGCCTGACAGGGGTATTTTCCATATGAAGGATATCCTTTTTGCGCCAGCTCTTGCCAAGTTGAATGGACAGGTTTGAGCTGGTACCGTTACTGGGCTTATTCTGGTTCAGCTTAATCCTGTTTCTCATCACAGCAAGTTCCGTTTTAAAAATCTGCTCCCAGGGCTTTGATATGCAGGATCCAAAGACTCCGATTGTAGCTGTTGCCCACAGCAATCTTGGCTGAAGAAAATGTTTGCCCTCACTTCAGCTCCATCCCTTTAATTCCCCATTTTGACTTGTGCTGGACCATTTCTAATCACTGCCCAGGTCCATTTTTTTCCCTTTGTGTTTTGCCAAGACCGTTTTCTCCTTTGCTCTTTTCCAAAGACGCCTCAAAAACTATTTTCTAAAACTTTAATGGCATAATTCCCTGGTTCAGTACAGCACATGAAGTGGCAGCCTATTTTTCAATTTTCTGAGCTGTTCCAAAGACAGCTCCAAAGGAAGGGAGTCCATGGCATAACTTGTAGACGCTGTCCCTGATGTTGGTCTAAATCACTACAGATTTCCATAAGCGTTTGATTAACGTAGGACGCGTTGCCTTGCTGTAGTTCCCAGCTATATAAACAGATCATTAGGCTTATTTCAAAGCTAGGGCTGCAAGTATTCTTCTGAATGAGTCACTGCTCTTAAGTTTCACATAGAAGAATTGGATCTCCCGGATTTAAAGGGCTTTTTGGTTGGGGAGAAAGTTAAGAGAATTTATTCCACATGGGAGATTTTCTCCAGGACAGGGGGTGGCTCTTCAGTAGCGCAGTAGCTGCCTTTATTTGGCTGGTGGGCAGAACAGAGCATGTCGAGTTTGTACGTGTGCCCCCGGATTCTGGCTCTGGCTTGTCCTGAGCGACCAGGAGGTTGTGTTCTTCTCCTAGCAAAATCTTCCTTTGGGGTCAAAAGAAATAACATGTGGTTCTTGAAGCAGCCAGCGCAGAGAGAAGAAAGGCTGAATGCAGTAGGGCTTCCCTTTCTTTGCTCCATATTCTGCTTCCACGAGGGTGTAGGTCTCTGGCACGGCATGAGATTTATTCCTAGGGAAAACATACTGGAGTAGCAGAGGTACTGGGGTACCTGGAGAACTGGGGTAGAGCAGGATATGGCCAGGGAATTGCAGCCAAGGCTGAGTGTATCTGTATGGGGTGGGTTGGTGCCTTTCCCTGATCTCCCTTCTGAGCTCTCTCTCCTCTGCAGCCAAGTGCAGGCAAGAAGTTTCTCTCCAGCTCTGAGTAAGGGGTGAGTCAGAAGGTGCCTGCGGGAGCAGCGCATGCCGAACACCCAGGACCCTGGCAGGGACCTTTATTTCCTCCTCCTGTGCTGTCTCTGGGATGAGGAACCGGGGTGGATTTTCACTGCAGAAGCAGAGACCTCTTCTGCCTCCCAGTCTGGCGCGGGACAGACGCCCTCCCTGGCACAGCCTGCGTGTCTGGGGAAGGCAGGAGCTCCTTCCTCATCCCATAAAGGGGGTACAGTTGACCCTCCACGGTTACGAATAGGCCCAGTGCCTCGGACACGGGTGCAAACTGGCTCTGTCCTGCAGGCAGAGAGAGGCGAGCCCTGTGTTTGAGCTTTGTAACCTTCTGCCTTACAAATCGCCTGGCTTGGAGAGGGGGAGAAGCCAGGGGCTGTTGCCACCAAGCCCCCGGCGTTGCTGTGGTTGTAGTGCAGACAGGATGACTCCCCGCGTCGACGATAAGCCGTTTTGGTTTACAGCTTAAAGACAGCTTGCAGGGAAACGGAGCTTCAGCGGGCACAGCCGTGTTCTCGCAGCTCCCCATGGCCTGACTCGCCATGCTAACCGCTGCAGATCTCCCCTGCTAATTGGAAACAGCACTTTTCCCTGCACAGATTCCAGCAGCCAGCCAGCTCTTGGCCTTCTAAGCTCAGTTTTTATTTCATAAATGGTGGTGATTTTGGTTTTTCCTTTCTCTGAAAACCAAGGGAACGCTCAGGGATTTTCTTCATGTGGTCCCTGGCTCTCTTCGCCTGGTGTGCTCAGCTCACCAGCTCGGCCCCAGGGAATTTCTGCACACAGTATTTCCATGTGCAGCAGCTGCCCATGGCCATGCCGAGCGCTTTATCACTTCAATTTCCAGGCCTTTGAAATGCAAAAGGCTTTCATTCAGACCCGTGGGCACTATTCCTCCGGGCAGCTCCCAGTCACAGCCCTTGGGAGTTAAATATTCAGGACTGCCTCCATGGTCTTGGAAGACGTTCTCTGGAGGCTTTGTGAAAGGCCCTGTTGCAGCCAAAGGGATTGCAGACTCGCCAATCAGTTGTAAAACTAATTGAAAATGCCTTATTAGGGGGAAAAAAAGTGTCATTTTGGAAAAATCCAAGCTAGCAGCACCACAACCATGGGTCCTGTGGCTTTGGTGACGAAGTACTTATTTTTTCCTGTAAATCAGGCAACGCTTGCTTTTCTTGACTGTAATTTGCGCTGGGTTTTATTTTCATTCCTCCTTTTCAAACCCCTTTGCCCATTTTTTTTTTTTTTTCCTGTTCTCATTTCCAGCCACGAGTTTGACTCCGAGCAGATTCCTGACTTGACAAAGGATATTTACATCCAAGACATTCACTGCGTGGGCTCCCTCTGCAAGCTGTATTTCCGCGAACTCCCAAACCCGCTGCTGACCTATCAACTCTACGAGAAGTTCTCGGTAAGGCCAAGGCGATGCTTTTCGCTTGCCACGTCCGCGTGACTTCGTCTGCGCGTGTTGACCAGAGGAATACCAAAAAGGATCCAGCAGCAAGGATCTTCCCCACACCTTCCTTTGCCTGTCTCCTGCTTAAGTTGGGGTTTTTAGAGAGATCAGAAGCGCATATCTCCAGAATTCCCAGCCTAACACCACTTGGGTCTGTGCTACCCGCACACCAAATTCCCGCTGCCGGCAGCATCCTGCCATTCCAAAAGCGTGGTGGCATCCCAGGTTTGAGGGCCTGTTTCTGTTTCCCCTTTAGGGTTGCTCACCTGTGCCTTTGTCCCCCAGTCCACACCGTATTGATCCCACTTTTGGGGCCCCGGAAGGAGGTGATTGGGACACTAACAGTGCTGGCAAGAACGCCCCTGTGGTTTGCCATTCCCCAGTGGTTTCTCAAACAGGAGTGGGATTAGAAGCAAATCTGCTTGGAGCCAAACGCCCCCTGCCAGGACTTGCTCTGTACAATTAAGCTAGAAAGGGGCCCAGATCTTGATTTGCTTGGCTTTTCACACATTATCTGTGTGCTGGTCTGGCCCCAAGAGATGGACACCGCTCCAAAGGTAGAGAGCAACACCGTCCACCCCGCTGCTGAAGAACAGCACACTGGCCACATGGGTCACAGAATCCCAGACTGGCAGGGGTTGGCAGGGCCCTCAGGAGCTCACCCAGTCCCACCCCCCTGCCCAAGCAGGCTCACCCAGAGCAGGGGGC
>NW_009259273.1:77358-90765 GCF_000687185.1 Egretta garzetta
TCGTGCTGGGCACCACTGAGAAGAGCCTGGCTCCGTCCTCGTGACCCCCACCCTTGAGATATTTGTAGGTAGTGATGAGATCCCCTCTCAGCCTTCTCTTCTCCAGGCTGAACAAGCCCAGCTCCCTCAGCCTTTCCTCCTAGGGGAGATGCTCCAGTCCCCCCATCATCCTTGTTGCCCTCCTCTGGACTCTCTCCAGGAGTTCCTCATCTTTCTTGACCTGGGGACCCCAGAACTGGACCCAGTGCTCCAGGTGGGGTCTCCCCAGGGCAGAGCAGAGGGGGAGGAGAACCTCCCTCGCCCTGCTGGCCACGCTCCTCTTAATGCACCCCAGGATGCCATTGGCCTTCTTGGCACCAAGGGCACCCTGCTGGCTCATGGCCAGCTTGTCACCCACCAGGACTACCAGGTCCCTCTGGGCAGAGCTGCTTTCCAGCAGTTCAGCCCCCAGCCTGGACTGGTGCCTGGGGTTCGAGATGCTGTGGCAGGTCTCGAGTCTTATTTGCATCTAACTCCCTTCCTGCCTTGTTCCAGGACGCTGTTTCTGCTGCTACAGATGAAGAACGGCTGGTTAAAATCCATGATGTCATCCAGCAGCTGCCCCCACCTCACTACAGGTCAGTGCAGCCTTTACGCCGCTTGCAGCTCAGCATTTTATTATTGCTGGCATTTCAGGCGTGAAATGATACCATTCTAGTTCTTTCTCTCAATATTAAAATGGTTTATGGCTATATAAAGCTGATTTACATTTTAATTAGCTCGTTACCAAACACTGTATACTTGGCATAGTCTTAGTTGACTTCCTTGGAAACTACGTATAGGAGGCAAATGCAAGCGCGTTACATCAGAAGCGGCTGATGATATCACAAAGGAAATACCTCCTCCCAGCAATAACAGTAACAAGCAAATTATAACAATGCTCAAGGAGAATTACTAATTATAATCTGGGGGTTAAAAAATCACCAAACAGTTACAATAATATAGTCAACCTAATTAGTGCTATATGGTAATGAGTCTTGACTAAGTCTAATAACACCTTAATGGTCTTTAGTAGTAAAAATTACATCGGTGTGGTAAATCAGCATCAGACGAAAAAGTGTGGTGCTTGATAATATATCTTAGAATTATGTATTATAATATATGTAATAACAATATAGTACTGTATGTTAATGATGCTTTAAAAAGTATTAATAACTAATAGTAAGTAGTCTTGACCAACTATGTATTGTAATTGGTATAAATAGCTAATTACAATGGACGTTGGAGGTTATTTAAATATCAGTAATTTAAATATCAATGTAATTTGCTGACCCAGTTGTGATGCTGTGTCCTGAGAGGTTTAGGTGCTTGTTTATAGTGAGGGCAGGTGGATATTAATATTTAATTATAGCAGTTTATGATAACCACCAATTGGCATAGCGGTTTACGGTCACCAGGGTTGTGATGCCCATAGATGATGTTGGGCTATAGATATCTAATTACAATACTTTATGATAATCATCAATTGGCGTAAAGGTTTGTTAGTGTAATTAATATATGTTAATTTGCAGAACCTGTTATGAGTCTGTACCCTGAGAGGGCAGGTGTAATGCATGAAGACCGTTATTTAGACATTGATACCTCTTTGATAACTATAATCATTTGTGTTACTAAATAATTAAATATTAATTATTGTAACGTATGGTGATTAGCTGGACAGGTGCAATGCTGTACCTGAGTGGTATAAATAACTCTATATATTATTGGACTAGCAAAACTTTATATTATAGTTAACCATTTAGTCATGACTAATTAATGTGGTGCAAGCTATAAATGTGTGCTACTTTCTATTTAAACAACTGATTAGCGTAATAGCTGGTACTTTGTATTAATTAATGGTAATATTTTACGTTAATTAAGGGGGCAGGGCCTTGAAGATAAACTCATCTCCTTTGTCTGATTTTGCTCTGGTGCATTCCACCCATTCCCTAAATTTTGTGGGGGTAACAAATTGTTTTGGGAAGTGCTGGGGCCCGTGTGTGTATCTTGCTCGCAGACTGGAGTGGGGGGGTAGGACAGAGCTGGTTGCAAAATGATGCAGATGGACAGGGCTGCTGCTCTCCTCCTTTCCTGAGATTTGCTTGGAAAAGGAATAAAAAAAAAAACAAACCACTTTATTTTTCTGCTACTCTGCGCTGAGAAGTTCCATGCAGGTAACCAGCCTGCGGGAGCGCTGGAGCTGTCCCGTTTTGTTTCCAGCCAGGAACGTCCATCTTCACTCCAGGCCTTGTCCCTTTGGGGAACTTTGAGCCCCAAAGCCCCCCTCCATCCACTCCCCCCCTCAAAAAAGGGGTACGCAGCGAGGCAGGCACAAGCCAGGGCTGCTGCCAGGCGACAGCACGGAGGATACATCAGCATTTTCACTGCCACCTTGTGCTGCCTCCTCCTCATAGGTGTTAGCAGGACTGTTTAATGTAAAAAAAACAACTTTTGTTTTTTAATGTGAACAGACACCTCTGCAGTTTAACCTTCCATTTGCCCTATGCACCTATAGAGACCTGTAGCCAGTAGTTTTGTGAGCAGAACTCCGATACAATTTGCTGGTTTTCAATATCCCGGGGTGCCTCCTCTCCCCCCTTACCAAGATGAACATTCCAGATCCTTCCTCCCCCGCATCTAACGAGCACCGCAGGACCTCCCGTACAGCGCCACGGGTGCGCTCCTGGCGCACGGTGCTGCAGCAGAGCAGCCAAGGGAGGGATTTCCAGGGCGCTCCGCTTCTCGGTCCTGCTGCGCTGGTGGCATTTGGGTCATTCCCATCCACCTCAGGGTTTGCTGGATCGAGCCCTCAGCCTGAGAGTGGATTCTTTGGCTGCCTTTTCATTGAGCCGGGACAAATCCCACCCCCATGTCATTATTTGCTAAAGACAACTTTACCATCAAGTCTTTGGGCACACAGTTCAACATTTTTTTTTCCTGTGAGCTGTCAAGCTAAAAGAAAATAACGAAGTGGGGTTTGTTTTGTAAATTTGCAGCATGGCTTTGCTCAGTGGTGCTGAACATTTGCCTCTCTCCTGTTTTCCAGGACACTGGAGTTCCTAATGAGACACTTGGCTCGTCTGGCTGATTACTGCTCCATCACAAATATGCACACGAAGAACTTAGCAATCGTCTGGGCTCCAAACCTCCTAAGGTACTTTTTTTTTTTTTTCTCCTGTCTCAATACAAGATAAGTCTTTATATTTATAAAAAAGACAGATACCTGTCCTCCAGAAAATCATAACTTTCAGCAGTTGAGAAAGAGATCTTCCTTTCTTCCAGCGTGCTTTTCTCCTCCTGTAAAATTTCTAACGGGAAGTCGTTCCCAGCAAGGGGCTGTTGGCAGCAGAACCACCCCGTATTACTCTGTCTCTCGCTGCAATGCAATCCCACTGACTGCAGTGGCAAGGAAGGAGTCCCCCCACACCCAACCCTCTTTCTAGATGATAATTTTCCCTCTCCCGGTTAGATGAGACTAATGTGTCCTTGCTCGCCCAGGAAAATTTGTTCAGTGGCGTCACTGATTTCCCATTGCATAAGTCTCTAGAGTCTAATTTGACAGCTTTTGGCTGCAAAAATTCAAACTTATGGAAATGATCTTGGATAGATCTGTCCCCTAAAACTTGTTTTGAATGTGTGTAATAGGGTAGTTAAAAATTAATGGTGTAATTTAAAAATTTTGCTTTAAAAGGAAAAAAAAAAGCTCCCTGGCCTCTGTTGTATTGATTTCTTACCAACCTGAGAAACCTGAGTCATAGATTCCCCTGTGTGCAGTTAATGAGGGTAAGCTCTTTTCTCCTTCCTGGCAATTCACCCACAAGCAGCCAAATGATCTCCTGTTCGAGGTTGCTTTTGTGAATATTGGGGTACTCGCTGCGCAGGATCAGTTGGAGACATCCTCCTACTAGAGGAAAAAAAAAACACGTTAGAAGGCCACAGTGAGCTTTGTACAATGCCACTGCATTAAACTGCTGCCATTCACAGTATCTGGAAATGAGTTAACAAAAAGCTCCCCACTTTGCAGTTCATTTACCTCGATCCCAACCTGCCAGAGGCTCCTTTTCCTTCTAGACCCAGTGTTCCTCTTGCCATTTCAGTACAACTCAAACCTGAAACCAAAATCTGGATGTAAATCACTAGTCAGTGCGATCATTTGTGTAATGCTTTGCTGAGATTTATTCTCTTAGCTGCCCCTAAAGTCTTGCCTGCCCGAGCAACCAGGCCCAACAGCCCAACGCGTGCCAAAGCCTTACCCACAAGGAGCCCATCTTCCCCTGTTCTTCTGGCTGTTCACATTTCATCTAATGTGCCTTTTCCTCAGATCAAAGCAGATCGAGTCTGCCTGCTTCAGTGGAACAGCGGCCTTCATGGAGGTGCGAATCCAGTCCGTAGTTGTGGAATTCATCTTGAACCACGTGGACGTCCTCTTCAGTTCCAAACTCAGCTCGGTCATACGAGATGGTGCAGGTGCGTGTCTTCCTCCACTAGCTTCACCTGGATCAAAAAAGGTAGCAGACACTTGATGGGCATCTGAGCCTCCCTGGGACATTTTGGGTTTTTACTGTAACCTAGAGGACAGATTTCTAGGGTTATGATGTTCAAACCTGGCAATACAGAACCTGGTTTTAGAAATTGCTATCAGTACCTTTCTTAGAAGCCAAGGTTGCGCTCTACAGAAGTGCACATCTTAACGTTTGGCTGCTACTTTTATGTCTTAGCACTGAGAAGCTGTAAGGAATCTCTTAACTCTGTCCCCCCTGCTCCCTCCCCTTCTTTTTAAAACCATCGCCATCCATACTCCTGCACGCTTACCCATTTGAGCTATCTTGTGGTACAACACAACGCATGATCTGTCTACCCCTATCAGCACCTGAGAACATAAATAGAAGTGAGCTGACGTAAAGAAAGCTCTCTGTACTCAGTAACGTTGACACTAAGAAACTTAGTCTTGCTCTTAACAGGGAGTATTTTGTTTGACATCTGCTCTCCTGGTTATTTCTTCTGCACAACCTGCATGGCCATCCAGCCACGAAGCCCTGTCTGCCCTGGCCCTACGGCTACTGCCTGCTCCTCTCCTTGTGTCGCTGATTTGCAGCTTTAGGATGAGGAATGAACTGCGACACATTTGTGCCCAGCCCTGGAGCACTAGAAACATCATTCAGTCTTGGAACCTACAAGTTCCCTTGAGTAACTACTAGGACCATAAGTATACAAGTATGTCAGGCATTGGAACAGGCTGCCCAGAGAGGTGGTGGTGTCACCATCCTTGGAGGTGTTCAAAAAACATGTAGACGTGGCACTTTGGGGCAGGGTTTAGTAGGCACAATGGTGTTGGGTTGGCGGTTGGATGTGATGATCTTGGAGGTCTTTTCCAACCTTAATGACTCTAAGATTCTATACCTGTTCCATTGAGAACAAGCAGAGTTGCACACCAGGAAGAAAGTTTACTCTCTCTCTGTCAGATCAACGTGGCTACCACAAGCTATATCTTACTCCTAAGCAGCATTAAGTGTGTCTGTCCACTTTGATAACATGCCCTTCGTATTGAGTGCGCACAGCCAGGGCAGTTACCATCACCCATGGAGTACAGGTGGCTGTTTTGCCAGTGTATTCGCTGCTCCCTGCTTTTAAACAAGTCCTACCTCTGCTTAGGGTAGCAGAGTTGCTCCGAGTCCAGCTTTAATTCCTTCTGGAAGGCAATTTTAAGTCAATAGGAGCTGGAGGTTAGCTTGGCTGAACTGAGGGCTGAATAACCCACAGCAGGCTGAGCTCTGCCAGGGGCAGATAAGCGTGCTAAGAATCCGAGCCAAATGATTATCCAGGCTTAGAATGGACCATGTAAATTCGGCTAATTGTTTAATGACTTGGTCATTTGCGTTCAGCACGCTTTGACACAAAACTGGTGGGGAGAAAGGCCAGGCTATGGCACAGCACACCAGCAAGGTGCAGGAACCCCATCCTACAGCAAGGCAGCATCCTCTTCAGTGCTTCCAGGAGCCTCTGCTTTTGAGCACGGCTTCTTGCCTGTGCCCGCCCGTAAGAGGTGAAAGGGGGGGGTGTGTGTGTGTGTGTATGTGTATATATAGAGAGAGATAGATGTGAAGGGATGGCACGCTTTCCCCCCCCACCCCTTAACTCATGGGAGCATCACCACCTAAATACTCGCACAACAAGCAATGGCAAACAAAAGCCGGCTGCTCTTACAACAGGCTCCTTGTGCTCCTTGATAGCGGTCTCCTCTGACCTCAAGCTGACTTCAATGTCAGCTGCTTTTACAAAATTTTACACGTTTATCTCCTAAACTAAGCCCAAGCTGTAAAAAGGCCAGGGGCGTGACAGCCGGATTCTGTGTACTACGTCCATCTGCACGTTAGTTTGCAGCAACTTCAGTCACGCATGGCATTTCCCATTGCGTGCAACCTGGGAATGATGGAAGCCAAGCTTTATAAGAAGAAAAACTATCCCTTTCTGTACAGACTTCTGCATGCAGATGAAGCTTAAGTAGAGTCTGTCAGTCCTACCTGCTTCCCCCTGCCTTTTGTTTTGTTTTGTTTTTTTTTAAAATACACTAAGCTTCTCTCAATTAGGAGAAATATTTTTTTTTGTCACAAACATATCTCTGACAACACGGTTATTTTGACCACATCTTTCAGGGGCTGGGATAACAAAGATTTAGAAAACCACAGCACCTCCCTCGACACACAGACTCAGAGCTTTGATGTCGGTACTGCTGTTTTCTGATTCTCCCTCTCGCCTGTGGTTTTCCCTTACAGGGCACAGTTCCTTGTCACGGCCCAAGTCTCTGTTGGTGTCCTCTCCTTCCACAAAGCTGCTCACGCTGGAGGAGGCACAGGCGCGGACACAAGCCCAGATCAACTCTCCCATCGTGGCAGACAGCAAATACATAGAAGTGGGAGAAGGCCCTGCAGCTTTACAGGGGAAATTCCACACGGTCATAGACTTCCCATCCGAAAGGTAGAGAGAAGTTTCCCTTCCAGCAGGTGTCATAACTGTTTCGGTTTTTTTTTTTATTACAGCAACAACTTGCTGATACCGACCTACACTAGTCATACGTAAGGTATTGTAGCCAGTTTTCCACCTGCTTAGGACTTCGTGAGGATTCAGCTTGCAGCAGTTGTCTGATGGACTTAGTTTAACCACGGAATTTCTGTGCCACTCCCTCCTTTTTTAGCAGGGTTGTCATTAAATGTATAAAGCCATGTTGTACGCGATGCGTATAGATGCCTGTACTCGTCATGCGCACAGAAACGTAAACACCTGGAAACATTGGGGGTTTCCAGATTTCAGGACTAATTGCCTGTAACAAATCCAGGTTCCCCTCAAAGTGGAGCAGTTGTGACAGAATTGATAACCCTGGACATTAAATATGGCAGCGGGAGGAGACAAATGCGATCTTACAGCACAAGCAAGAGATGCTTTTGAATACTTTTTATGCCTGCACGGTTCCTCAGAGAACTGCTGGTGCATCTCTCGGCTAAATAAAAGCCACTCATGTACAAGCTTGGAGCCTTTGCTCACCTTCATTGCCCTGCTCTGCGTGGTTTGCTGGAATTTACCCAGCAAGACTCTAGGGCTGAGCTATAAAGAATGAAAACATCCTCAGCTCTTTAAAAGAGACCGGGTTTCTAAGTTTTGTTTCAGCAGAAACCCAATAGCACTACTAACAGCCAGCCAGTAGCAGGAGCTAAACGCAGCTTCCCCCTCCAACAATTTGCTCTGTTTTCCCACTCCAGAAAAAGACCGCCCAGCAAGATGAAGAAATCGCCAGTTGGCAGCTGGCGTTCCTTCTTCAACCTGGGAAAATCATCGTCTGTGTCCAAACGCAAACTACAGCGCAATCCCAGCGAGCCCTCAGAAATGAAAGCCATAGCCCTGGCAGGTAAGGGTGGGCAAATCCGGCTTCCAAAAACCTGGGGGTTTCAGCCAGGCAGGATTCATGTTTACGGTGTGCTTCTATCTCCTTCTAGCGTTCAAGCCATGCATAACATCTTCAGTTAACCCCTGTCTTTGCTAAATGGATCTCACTTTAGCCTAAGAGCCCAACCTGCTAGAGCAGACACTTCTAACGCTTCTCTGAGTAGCTTTTGAAAGACATGGGCACCGCTGTAACAAGTCTCAGAATAATTCCTTCCAATACACTTGTTATGAAATAAGAATCCCTTTGCTGCTCTCAAAAGCCAGGCGATTAAACTCGGTAAAGGCGCTGTTCCACAAACACGCTCTCCCCGGAGGCAGTGTAACTAGAGAAGGCACCCAGCAACCTTTGGTAGCCACAGCCAATGTACGTAGACTGAATTCTCAGCCTTTTCGTACATAGCTCACTGTCTCTTTCCAAATTTAAAAATGGCAACTATACGGTTTTGCCATAAAGCACACCACAAATCCCTAAACGTGGGTCACATGAGGACTTTTATCCTGCCTTCTTCACGGTGCCATTTTCAAATTATAATCCTCATGGTCTTCTGGATAATAAACACGTTACAGAAATGCCCTTTAGGACCATCTCCTCGGGGCACTGAAGTCGTACTTGTTTAGTATGCATAAACTGAGTTGCATAAATGTTACTTTTCCCCCATTTTTAAGGGGATTGTTTGCTGGTGGGAGCCAAGCAATTCTCACAGGTACAGCCAGACAGAGTCTGTAGCAGGATGATGTGGGGAGTTGTTTCCCAACCTGTCATCTGCAGCAGTTACTGTTTTGGTAGGATACTTTTCCCCAGTCTGGAAAAATGTGTATCAAAAACTGATTCACTCTCTTGTAATTGCCTCTTGCCCGGTAATACAGGATCGTGGGTGTTAAGGGACCTCCGCAGGCCAGCCTCCCGTGCAAAACAGGACTACGTGTTTCTTAGGCAGCAAAGCATGTCAACAGTGGAACAGGAGAAAGGTTTTCTTTAAGGGCTCTGGAGTAAAAATAAAACCAAAAAAAACCCCAACCCCAAATACAAACCACTTTGATAACGCAGCTTCTCACTCTCTCGGTTGCATTTCCTTAGGTGGACGAGGAGACAGCGGGACTCTTCGCTCAGCTAAAAGCGAAGAATCGCTTACCTCTCTGCACGCTGTGGATGGTAAGACAAAATCATACCCAGGCTCTTAACATGTGCGGATTATAAAGATTTTCCAGCCCTCCAGTAAAAGCGGGACCTGCTAATTAATGAAGCAGCTTACCGCTGCCCAGCACAGATGGGTATCGCAGAGAAATGCTCTGCAGGCCTTTGTTTTCCTCCGAAGGTATAAAAAGCAAACCTTTCTATAGCCAGCGCCCCTTACATTCCTCCCCTGCCATCTCCCCTTTCTATTCTAAGGTGGAAAAGGCGGCGGCAGGAAGGAAAATGCTTTCTGAGAAAGCCTTAGGCCTATAGCCCAGTTCAACACACAGCTTTTGCACACAGCTTAGTTTCAGACTGGATCCGACCCGACAACTGCTGTAAAAGGGTTTGCACAAACATAATTAACAGTCACTGCTAACTACGTGACTTTGGTGTTTAGAGTTCACCAGGCGAGCATCTTGCCCGCTGCCTTAAGACTACTTTAAAACCAACACCAAACCATCACCAGGACAGTAAGATTCTGACACTAACCCCTCTGTATCTACTCGTTCCTAGGCGAGTCTAAACTGTTCCGACCCAGAAGACCTAGGT
The DNA here is from genome assembly GCF_000687185.1 of Egretta garzetta. Lineage (NCBI taxonomy): Eukaryota > Metazoa > Chordata > Aves > Pelecaniformes > Ardeidae > Egretta > Egretta garzetta. The sequence continues at coordinate 87,041 of NW_009259273.1, forward strand.
CCAGTAGCGATGCGTTGTCCGCTTCCTTCAATGGAGAGCTCTTAGGAAACATGAATCGCTGCAATTCTTACGACAACCTTCCCCACGACAACGACAGTGATGGGGACGAGGGGCTCATCCATGTTCCTGCCCTGATTTCTCCTCGATCTGCTGAAGACGTTGACCTGAGCCCACCGGATATCGGAGTCGCTAGCCTGGATTTTGACCCAATGTCTTTTCAATGCAGCCCGCCCCAAGCAGAGTCCGAGTGCCTGGATAGCAGTACCTCCCTGCTGGAGTCAGTCGGCATAAATAAGGAGAAGCCAAGCCTACTAAAGAAGGACTTAGAATCAGGCAGCCAGTCCCAGACACCAGGCAGTGCCACGAGCTCTGAGCCAGTCTCCCCTTTCCAAGAGAAGATGAGTCCCTTCTTTACTCTGGACCTGAGCCCAACCGAAGAGAAGACCTGCAAACCCCATGCCTTCTCACCCAAGATGGGGCGAAAGCCCATCAAATCGCCACCACTGACCACATCGGAACCCGTCTCCTTCGCACTGCCCAGCCGCATGTCGGAAGCGATGGGAGGAGTGCCCATCACATCCAGAAACTCCTCTGCTTCCAGCTGGAGCAAAGGGATTGGCATCACTGAGATCACAAACAGGTCCCCAACCCAGATGTCCTTGCCCCTGAAAAACAGTGAAACAGGAGCAGGGGAAGGAGCCCACCAAGAGCTGCAGCATGCCCAGCTAGTGGCTGCTGGCAAACCAGAGTTGCCAGAAGAAGGGGAGAGGCCAATGTCAAGCAGTCAGAATAAGACTGTACCCACTGGACACACACAGCCAGGTACAGTGCATTTTCCTCCATTCTTTCTTTAAGTTCCAAAGGGGACCTGCTCTCCAAACCATCCTCCTCTGCGTGCCTTGTAGGAGAGGGGATTGCCCGTCAGTTCTGATCACAAGTGTCTTGCAGGGCTGTGCAGATCAGTAAGGTCTTAACCTCTGCCTTCTCCCTACATCACACAAATCTCGGATAATTTTCCATAATACTTTGTATACCACTTTTTTTTTCCCCCCCATCCTGTCATACGTGAGAATCTCTATAGCATGTCCTTCTAAATCATTTCAGCCAATAGACCATCTACGACTTTTTTTTTTTTAATTAAAAACCTGCCAACACTCGAAGAAGGGACCTTTTCGCCTAAAACCTTATGATCAAAATTGTGTAAGGGTATCTCATTCTCCGCTACCTACTTCCTACCTCTCTAGAAATGCAAGAGGAGCCTTTAGACAATCTCTTGTGTTCTTCCCTTTTGGTGATGAACTGCTGTGCTGTTGAGCAGCGTTTGCATGCGGGACAGAAGATAGAGTGTTTCACATCAGGAGGAATTGCCACTGTGAAAGTGTGGAAAGCATCTTCTTTTTTTTTTTTTTTCTTTTTTTCTTTTTTTTTTTTTTTTTTTTTAAATAGTCGTTAAGGTTAGGTCACTCTCCTTATTGGGTAACATAAAATCACTCTCTCTCTCAATTTTCCCCCCATTAGGAGCAGTTGCCCTCGACTCCCCCCAGGATCCTGTTCCCGTCAGTTCTGTGTCTCTTATCCCTCCTCCTCCTCCGAAAAATGCAGCGCGCATGCTAGCCCTAGCATTAGCCGAGTCCGCACAGCAAGCATCCGCTCAGTCCCAGAAAAGGCCAGGAGATGCTCATTCTGAAAGCACAAATTACGGAGAGGCTGAAGCTGGCACAGCTCTAGAAAAGCTCCATCTCTCTGCTGGTGCTCCAGACAAGCTCCACCTGTATACCGGTCTGCCCGAGAACCGGCTTCACTTCCAGACCGGTGCACCAGTAGAGCAGGATTTCCAAGGTAGCAGCACACCCGGGGAGCAGAACCACCCACCCGGTGCACCTGGAAACCGGGACCCCCCACCTCTCCCCACTGGCATGCCTGGGGACGTGCCTGGTAGCAGCAGAGACGCAGAGCAGGAGCAGTCCAGCTTCCATCCTGGTAAACCGGGGGACAAAGACCACTTCCCCTCCCACGCCGGGGACTGGGAGCACACGCACCACCATACTGCAGGTGCACTGCCTGACTGGGAGCCACCCCCACCAGACTTGGCTGTAGATAAACCCCACCTCCGCCCATGCCTGTCTGGGGACAAGCACCTCGCTCCTGCCTGCACAGCTGATGACAAACTTCAGTCTCCTCCTGTCCTAACCCCCGGGGAGAAAAGCGCCCCGGCTTCCATGCCGTATTTAACAACCACCCAGCCAACAGCAGCAGAGCCTAACCGTGGGCCAGCAGGTCCAGCCGCAGCTCAGGCAGACGTCACCGTTACAGCGGCACAGCGCACGCTCACGACCAGCCAGCCGGCCCCGTCCCAGAGGCAGGATCACCAGGCAGCGACGGGACAAGTACCGGCAGCCTCGGCAAAAGCACCGAATAGTTCCAGTCAGGTACGTGGACGTGCTCCCCCCCCAGCCTCGCACGTATTTGCAAGCGCGGTGTCCGTGCACGGCTAATCCGTAATCGTAGGGGGCCGAGCTCTGGGACAGTCGGTCCGAATCCAAATATCAAGAGGCAAGGGATTCACAGGTTACTGGAAATTACGTGTATACGACAGAGACGCGGCCTTACAGGAAAGCAGCGCAGAATTTCCTAAGCAAACACAAGGGAACGTCCCGATATAGCTGCTCTCCTTGATTTTAAGGAAAAAAGCATCCGCTGGGGTGACTGATGGAGGGAATGCTAGTTCAGAAGTGCTCGGGAACAAGTAAGAATTCTTACACCCTCTCTTCACCGAGGCTGACATTATCCTCTTCCAACATCCTCTTCGATGAAGCAGGTCAGATTCCTGGGGTTAGACATGGAAGTGTTCACTCAGAAACCCAGACTGCCCGCTGCCCGTGAAACCTGCATGCCTGCAGCCTGTCTTAAGCACTCTTAGCCACGTTTAAGGAAGGGATTTCTGCCGTCTTACGCTACTTGATCTGCTCAGCAGGGCGTGAGGAGTTCAAACCCAGGTACATTTTCAGTAAGACAAGTACATTTATCAGCAGACCACCAACAAAACACCGTGGGCCACTGTGTAGAAGTTTTAACCTGTTGCTGTAAAGAGACAGCCACCGCCTCCCCTTTCTCCAATTTGACACTGCCAGCAAGAGCCCCCACAAGCCCCTTGGCTGCCACTTGTGACAGGCCCCCAAATCCCCCAGGGGCACCAGGCTGCCCTTGCTGCAAAGGGGAACCTGCACATCTCTTCTGCAGCGAGCAGCGCTGGGTCTCCACAGCAAACAGAAACCAGGCACAGAAAAAACTTAGCTTGAAGGAATTCATCCCAGCGTCTGTGATGTTTTAACTACAGATTTGGGGGGGAAGATGCTTGCCTTTAACTTCTGCTGGTTTCTTCCCTATAGGTATGGGGCGCAGCTGCACCTGAAAAGCCACCTGAGCCGGCTCCTGTCTTCGTCCCAGAGAGCAGTTCCACCACCCGCTGTGCTGCTTCCGTGCCCACGGGCCACCAGAGCCATTTGGAAAAGCCTTGGGAGACCACAAGGGCTCCCCCGCTGCACCTGCGGTCCGAGTCCGTCCCGACTCACTCCTCCTACAGCTTTACACCCCCCGTCCCGCCTGTGAGAACGCTGGAGAGCAAAATTGCTGCCGCCATGCACTCCAACAACACGGACGCCATCAACAACTCCAATTATCACGCCTTCCTGTCCTCCTCCATGCTGGCCGCCTCTGTGGAGGAA
>NW_009259273.1:91840-101013 GCF_000687185.1 Egretta garzetta
GGGAGACCACAAGGGCTCCCCCGCTGCACCTGCGGTCCGAGTCCGTCCCGACTCACTCCTCCTACAGCTTTACACCCCCCGTCCCGCCTGTGAGAACGCTGGAGAGCAAAATTGCTGCCGCCATGCACTCCAACAACACGGACGCCATCAACAACTCCAATTATCACGCCTTCCTGTCCTCCTCCATGCTGGCCGCCTCTGTGGAGGAAGCCCTGCTGCCACCACCGCCGCCTCCCCCACCCAAGCACGCTTCCCTGCAGTCCGTGTACGTGCCGCATCCCAAGCCAGAGAGCATCCCCGAGCCCTCCGGGCCAGACGCCTACCTGCACCACAAGCCGGCTTCCATCCATCAGTACAGGCCCGAGAGCGTTCCTCCTCCTCACGCCTCCTACCACAGCAAGCCTGACCAGCACCAAGCCTACCCTCCTCGGTCAGAGACACCCACTTCTGCCAGCACTCGCTACAACACCTACACGAACCAAGGGAAGGGCACCTCGGCTCTCCACTCCAAGCCTCGCAGCCGGACGGAGTTCGTGTCCTCCGTCAGCCCAACGGGCCTGCGTAACGCCAGCTACGCCGAGGACGCTCCGCCCTACCCCACCATCCGGAGGGTTCAGTCGCTGCACGTCCCCACCCCCGCCGCCTCTGCCATCCGCTCCGTTCCCATTTCACGCACCGAGGTACCTCCAGACGACGAGCCAGTGTACTGCCCGCGGCCCCTCTATCAGTACAAGCCATATCAGCCCCACTCCGACTACCACGTCACTCAGCTGCAGCCTTACTTTGAGAACGGGCGGGTACACTACCGGTACAGTCCTTATTCCAGCTCTGCCGGATCCTCTTACTACACCACCGCTGATGGGAGCTTCTACGACCTGGACCCCTACAGCACCGTGCGGGTCAGGCCTTTCCACGCCCTGCCCAGCCGAGACTTCACGTCGTACGCCTCCCGGCTGCAAAGCAAAGGGCTCTACCGCTACCCCAGCTTGTCCGCCTACCCTCGGGGCGGCCTCATCAGCCACCTGGCAGGCAAAGAGCACAGCTTCATCAGCAGAGACGTGCCTCCCGCCCCGGACATCAAGCACATGTACATGTCGTGGGACCTCGAGGACATGGAGAAGTACCGCATGCAGTCTATTCGCCGGGAGAGCCGCACGCGCCAGAAAGTCAAAGGGCCAGTGATGTCCCAGTACGATAACGTGGCCCCGCTGCTGCAGGAGGAACTGGGGGGACTGGATGTGATTCACTTGCGCAGCAAATCAGATCCTGGGAAAAGTGGCCTCCTCACCGTGGCAGAAGGGAAGGAGGGGAGGTACCCGGCCAAAGCAGCTACGCCCGAGGGGGACGAGCGTTACTACATGCAGCACCCTGAGCCAGAGCTGGACAGAGCCCACTACCACGGGGGCTACGGGAACGGGCAGTCGGAGAAGCCGTCCCTTCCCCAGAAGCAGAGCAGCATCCGAAACCGCAAGCTGCACGAGCCGGGCTGCAACACCAACGAACACAGGACGCACTTGCAGCCAGAAGCGAGCCATAGGCAGCCTTCCGAATCCAAAAACGGGCCCCCTTATCCTGACTACAGGCCCAAAGGTGGCCCAGAGCCCTCCGAGCCCATCGGTTACCAGCACGCGGGTGGGAAGTACATCCCGGCGAACCAGGAGACCCTGAGACTGAACCACAAGGAGGTGAGGTTGGCAGAGGACAGGCCGGATTTGGAGAGGTCTCGAGCCAGGCCGACCACGTCCATGGAGAAACACTCCAGAGACTGCTACAAAGAGGAGGAGCACGCCGCCTCTCCCATGGTGCCACCGCCCAAGCCCGAACGGAGCCACAGCCTCAGAATGCAGCACCCCGAAACCATGGAGAGGGACTCTGCCCTCCTCTACCCCTACCAAACCCTTGGGAAACGCCAAAGCACTATGACTGTGGTGTCCCAGTACGATAATTTGGAAGATTACCATAACATGCCTCAGCACCAAAGAGGGGGCTATGTTGGAGGAGGGGGCTTTGTGCCCCCCAGTTTTACCCACGTGCACAGTAGAACTTACGCCACGGCCCTTGGCCAGGGAGCCTTCCTCCCGACAGAGCTGTGTTTGCAGAGGCCTGAAACAGAGGTCCACGTTGAGTGAGCTGGTGTGGGGGGAAGGAGGGATAGAGTCTAAGCAGCCTCTGCTGGACAGCGGACTGTTTTATTTTTTCAGTGACGGAGAAAAAAAAAAAAAAAACAAACCCCCCCTGACCCTGCCCCGATGAGCAAAGCAAACCCACCTTCAGCCCCACCCCTACCAGCCCACCACTCACTGTTTTTATGTAGTAGAGATAGAGCTTTTTCATGTAGTTTTGAGACAACTGGAACGATAGGGCAGGCTGTTGGCACACAGTTGTTGCTGGAGAGGCCGGGCAGAGCCGAAAGAGATGCTGTCGGGGCAGCGGGGCGGGAAGGGAAAGTTTTTCCTTCCCCAGATCTGACGTTGGCCGTTACCACCGCTTCCTCACCCCATGGTCCTGTGCATGACTGTGCATGCAGCTCAGCTGTTCTCCCTGCAAGCCCCCTGGGTAGGAGCTCGCCCATCCCACTGCTTGCTCCCAAGAAAGGTGACACGCCTTGGAAAAACGCTGTCCTGCCCCCCCCCACCCCCCCGAGGTCACACAGCAATAGCGGCCTAAAAGCTGGGCGGGGGGTGGGGGAAAAAAAACTTCCGAAGTATTTGCTGCTTGATAAATGCCCAGGTCCTGCCTCTCCCTTTAAAATTACTGCTTAGGCACAGCAGAGCCACTTCAGTGGCTTTGAAGTGGGTGGGAGCCGGCTTTCGCTTCAAGCCCGCAGAATAGGCTCTGAAGCAAGCTCAAAATACAGGGCACTTTTTAAATTGCTTGCTTAACGAGCTGCTTCTGACTACAAGAAATCAAATTACTTTAAATTTCTCTATTGTAAGCAGAGGCCAGCTATGGAAGCCAAGTAGGGCAGGTTTGCATTTCTCATACCAAAAGAAAAAAAAAAAACACAACCCACAAAAACACACTAAACCATACCCACACAGCTGGGAACAGCACACCCATTTCATGCCAGCTCCTCTTTACTGCTAGGCTATCTACAGTCCAGATGATTTAATACCATGTTGTGGCTGGCCAGACAGTATCATCTCTCTAAAGATAAAAAAAAAATACTATAAAAATCAAAAAAACCCTCTAGCATTATGTCCAGCTTGTAAAATCATAGCCCAGCCTACCAGCTGGGGAGGACTGGGTAAGTGCCGAGTTACCTGCATGACCAGCTCTCTGCCCTGGGCCGGATCCTGCAGCTCTCAGATCAGGGAATGCTCCTATTGACCTTAAACCAAAGGTCTACAGGACCGGGCTTTCTGTAACCTTTGCAGTTCCGTGTCGGCACGGGGATCCCCGTCAAGTTGTGGCACATACGGAGTAGTTAGGTGCTGTCTGTGCGCTGTGCAATAGTATTGCCTCCCGTATCGCCAGCGTAGCTCGTACCAGTATTCAGTTAGCAGTAGGGACAGAAGGCCAGTGCACTCTCTGTAATACACTACTAACCTTGTTCTGGGCGTTGAAAAGCTTTCCGTCTTGTAAAAGAAGCCAGGCAGCATCTCACATGCAGCCTCGCGCTTCCTAGGACTCGCTCCTTCTAAATAAAGCACATCCATTTCATTAGACAGGGCTTGCAAGCAATACTTGACATTTAGGAGTTTTTAAACGTTCACCGATAAATTCCAAGGCCATTCCTGTTCTGTGTGGTTGAAGAACTTCTCTACCTGTTTTGCATCTCTAATGTTTTATTAAAAAGCTGGAGGTCCTGCAGTTCGCACACAGCTGTGAAAGTTAAAGGGAACTTAGATGGGGTTTTTTTTGAACAAAAGTTTCATGGCTATTTTGGAGCTTTTAAATCCTAAGGAAATCCTGCTTCTAGTAGCTAACGAGTCTTTAGCTGTTTGCTTCTTTTAACCTTGTCGCCTTGTCTGGGGCTGGTTCAGTAACACTACCTTCTGGTCCTATTTTATTGTGCAATGCTCTTGTTTTAAGCATTTTGTTTAGAAGAATTGTTCTTGCGTGTTACGGAAATAAATCTGGCAGTCAGGGGGGGAAAAAAAAAAAAGAACCAGAAAGCAGCACTGTGATTCAGGTTACTGCAATCTCCTTGGGAGTAGTTACCAGGTAAGGGGGTTGGGGTTGGGTTTTTTTGTGAGGGAATGCTTTTTGTAATGTTTTCTTTTAAGGAAAGCTAACAGGAATCCATAGAAAGGGGGCATGAGGTGAGCCGCGCTGTGGGCCGCCCTGTCTGCGTTGCTGGCTGACTCCCTAGGAAGGGCTGACCTGTCCAGGTTCCTCGGAGCCCACTGGCCAAGGGAGTCCGGTTTAAGTACGTGTGTCTTGTGTTAGGACCAGCACCAGTCCTCCACCCTTGTAGCATGGTCTCCCCACAGCTGCCAGTTGCCTGCCGAGGTCTCCAGTCAAAGCAGGGATGATGTGTTTGGTTCAGGCTATTTGGGATTCAGGTAACGAGAGCTGTAGGTCAAACCTCTCTCTCCATGAAAGCCTTAACTCCCCACTCCTGCCCCCGCAGCCACTCTCCTAACCTCCGTTTTGGCCTTACGCTAACCAGGACTATCCTGCTACAACGAGGGGGCTGAACCCAGCTCCCGCTAATTGTAAATGCCTCTCTGGGTGTTCCTGCTCAAAGCCACCGTCTCCCTCTAGAGGTCAAGTGCCATCCCTGGGCGGCTTCTGCTCCTTACGGTCTTGCGCTACCACTGCCCGAGCCTGGGCTCTTCAGCTCACTGCACCGCATCAAGTGCCCGGTGCCCAGCACCCTCTCATCCCGTGGGAAAGAAAAGCTTTCAGCACCTTCCAAAAAGAGCTTCTAGAAGTGCACACCCGGACACCCATACACCCCGGACACCCATACACCCTAGGCGGCTGCTACAGACAGCCTTCCCCTCGAGAACGAGAAGGTCCCCATTAAAAAAAAAAAGACACACAGCAGAAATCTTAGTAGCCAGTGTCCTCCCATCCCTCTGCACATCAGCGTGTCCTTCAGGGGCTGGAAGCTCTTGGAGAACCTTAACTAATTTCTGTACACCAGTGTTGAGCCACAAGTACAAAAAAAAAACAAAAAAAACACCCAAACCCCAAAAAACTCCCCTAGACCCCCCAAGGTTAAGGCACCGGCTTTCCCCAGACAATAACACAGATGAGCACCTTGCCTTTGGTGTGGCTACTGCCCATGGCTTAAACATCTCAAACACCCCCGCGCCCACCCCCCGCAAAGCCATATAGTGAACTATGCAGTTCTGCTCTCCCACTGTGGGTAACCTGATGGTCCTTAGCGTTTTACATCCTCATTAACTGAGTCACAAGAAAGTCAAACCAGCCAGCTATACCCTTCCAAAAATCAGCGCTGAGCTTCAAAGGGGCGTTGAGCGAGGAGGGGCGGTTGCACGGAGTGTCTAGGTAAGGTGGATACTTTGGAGGTAAGTTGGTAGTTCAGTTCTTGGCGTCCCAGCAGAGAAATGGGTGAGAGCAAGGGGACAGCAATGCAAATAATACTTTATTTATTGCAAGTCCAGTTCTGCTCAGATGAAGTAATTCATTGCCTATCTCCAGCAAGGTGACAAGCGGCTACGTTCTTAAATAATTCCCTGCTTCTTGCTACAAGCTGTCTGCAGCTTAAATTTTCAGCCGAGTTTTTCCCTAGAGCACGCAAGAGTTGGGGTCCCATAGCGTACTCCCAACTCTGGATTTCCAACCCTGCTTTGGGGTGGGACGCGTGATCCATCGGAGACCTTTGGTGAGGGGGGGAGTGCAGGTGTTAGGTGAGTAAGGAGGACCTAGCCCCTGTGGAGTCTTGAGCATTAATTTCTGATTTTTTAAAGAGTCTTATCAGGTGGAAGCTATATGCATATACAACAAAACACCCACAACTTTGTGCCTACGTCTTTCCAGCGAGCCTCATTTTATGCTCATCATTTGAAGGGGGGTCAGTAAGGATTGCACAGTGGTAGTAAGTTGCTACACAAAACCAAAACCAACTTGAAAACATAAAACACTGCTCCTCTTTAACCCCAAGAAGGGACAGAACCTCATGTGTACCCTGCCATTCCTCAGCACCTTGACAGGGCGCTGACTGACGCGGTGCGTTACGAAATCGGGACGAGAAATTGGTTTCCTTACTTTTGTTAAAGGCGGCTTAGGCATGCAACGCTTTTCCCAGAGCCTCGTGCTACAGAAACCCGATGTTGAAAGGCATGGTCTGGTTTAAGCAAACCAAATACCTTTGTGTGCAGAGTCTTGCCTCGTCCGGTTGGGGGGAGGGTGGGGGGAGAAAAGGGTTGTTTTGCAGTTCATTCTCCTGCTGTAAAAGACTTGATTTTTTTTTTTTTTTTTCTTTCCCTGAGCCGCATGAGAAACATCCCAGAAAATCTTGGGTTACCTTTGGAGTTCCCTTCACTTTAATTTATATAGTGTCTTTTTTTGTGAACTGGTGTAAAATGTATATGCCGACAAGCTCATGTATTTTTATGTAAATATTTTTTGTGGTTTCCCCACTTGCCCTTCTCTGTAAATACTTAGAATTCTCATATTCTTCTCACCTTGTATGATGCAGATGTGGTTTTGTTTCTGGTTTTTATTTGTACTGTAATGCAACGATCCAGACGGAGGTGTCTTGTGGTATTAAACAAAAGCAACAGTCCCACTGAGCTCACACTCAGATGTACAACTTGACAGCATTAATCAAGCCAGGTTAAAAACTATTCTGTTGTGTTTGTGTGTATTTTTGTCTCTGCCTCGTTAATTAACAGTATATTAAAAACACGGTGAAAAGCCAGTTTAGAGCCATGTGTTGGAGGGATGCTAAAGACAAAGGAGGAGGTGACTTTGGCTCACCCGAAGCCCGTGCCACTCCTTATCTGTTCAGTTCCACCTGGGGCCTTGACCTCGTAACAAAAAAATAAACCAGCCTGGGTTTTTTTAGTCTCTCCTTCTCACCCAGCAGGACAGCGCAAGGAGAAAGAGCTTGGCACTTGCACAGAAGGCACAGGGCAGATTAAGCTGGGCCTAACAGATGGCACAGGCCACCTTGGCCCTTAGAGATGGCCTGGAGGGATTCTAGGCACCATGGCAATATTGGTCATAGTTAATTAATAGCAAAAAGATGATTAAAGGAAGCTGATTTCATACATTTTTACCATTGTAAGAAGGACTTCTAGCAGTCTTTACAACCAGTATATGGCTCGTTAGAACTGCCGCAGCAATAAACCCAACCTAACAGTCCTCTCTTTGGAGGACAGGCCGGCCCCATGCTCCACGCTGAGCCTGTAGGACGCGATCTGCCGCGGGGTTCTTGCTCCTGATCCATCCCTCCGTCAGGCCCGGGAGCCTTCTGTGCGAGCCCAGAGGGGCTGCCGGGAGTTGAGGCTTGGGTTAGATCCATCTTTTGAAATCTTTGTCTTGCCCGCTCCCAAATCCCCACTTTACGACCCAGGTTTGCCTATTGACACATGTTCAGCCTCTCCAGCTAAAGGCTCATCCTTGTAACAAAGCTCCCACCAGCAAGCTGAGCCTCCCACCCCTTCTCTGCTCTTTAACATCCGCTCGGCACCGGGACTTCCCGCGGTTCCAGAGCAATGCAGACGGGACAGGGGGACCTCGCAAAGGCTGCCACGCAGCCCATGCTACATTTCACTACAAGCAATACCTTTCCTACCACACGGATGTGCTAACAGCGGCGGGCATCAAGATTTTTTTGTCTGCTGAGCATTGCCAGAGATGCAGTGGCTGTGCCCAGACCAGGACAAGAACAGGACAGGCTTCCACGCACCTCCAGTGACCCCCTCCCTGCTCACGTTCCAGCCCTGCTCCACGCGCCCGATGAAGTCATCTGTTCACGCCACCAACACAGAGGTTGTCCTTGAGGCCGAAGGCAGAATACGAGTAGGATGACTTGGCAAACAGAAGTCTTAACTCTTCTGAAGGCTGGTAGACAAATTCACATCTGAACCGAAGCGCAGCAGCTCAGCGGATTTTCTGCACGGTGCATTAATCCTCAAAAGGCCAACTATCGAAGATTAAACCCATCCCAAAAGACTCAGGTTTAGCGGGTAAGGGAATAGCAGAGCTCCGAACCCACTGCCTCAAGGAGCGTCCCCAAGAACCGACATACCCGCCTCCCCCCTTGCTGTGGCCTAAAGCGCCCCAAAAGCAGTGCCGTGCCTCCCCAGCCCGCACAACATTTCCCTTAAAGGGGCTCCCAAGATCACAGCAAGCGTAGAAGGTATCGGCTGGGTGGTTTACCGCACATCGAAAGAGGACACGGTCTATACAAGCGATGCCAAGAGCATTTTGCAGTTGTACACCCTTATTTCTCCTCTCACTGCTTTAAGAAAAAGGGGAGGGGGGGAAAAAAAGGTGAAAACACTCAGGTTTTCACTATCAGCCTATCCCAAGCAGCTCAGATTTATGTACAGAGCAGACTGGGGGGAGGGGGGAGAAGGACTGATTTAAACTTGAGAGGGTGTCTAAGGACTGGTAAAACCCTAGGCATAAAATTCCTTTTTCTGAAAAAGTGCTTCCACCAGGTAGCGCTGTTAGACCACATCTGCTGCTAAAAGCCAACTTCTCAGACCGTTTAGAAGGGTTATGTTCCATTCTAGTAGTTTCTGCTCAGATTTCCAACTCCTGATATCTAGGGGTGGATTTTTTTTTTATATATTTTTCATTAAAATTAAAAAAAAAAAGATCTGTTGAGGGCTCAGTGCTCCCGCAGCAGGCACACGGCCGCTGAAGGAGCTCTGCTTGTCTCCTGAAGCAATGCCAGCCTGCGGGCGTCACACCGAGCCGAGGGGGCTGATTTACGCTGGAGCATCCAAACTGAAAAGCCAACTGCAGACCTAGGCAGATCACTGCTGCTTTGTAAAGAAGCCATCAGCTCTTCAAGGACTCCAACCCTAGAGGAACACTAGAATATGTTTGTTTCAACACTAGAGAAGTCTTCCAGAAGCAGAAACTGATACTGGAAAAGCCAGGACAATGCAATGCTGCCAAGTCCCTCCCTTCACAGAATCCCAGCACGGCAGGGGTTGGAAGGGCCCTCGGGAGCTCACCCAGTGCCACCCCCCTGCCCAAGCAGGCTCACCCAGAGCAGGGGGCACAGGACAGCGGCC
>NW_009259273.1:101195-101774 GCF_000687185.1 Egretta garzetta
CAGCTTCTACCACAAACGACGGGGATGTCGAGGGGGGGATGGCTCTACAATAAAAATACACGGCTGCATCCCACCATGGACACAAATACCACGGTGTGCTGGCCATTAGCGTTTCAGCAATAAAAAGTGGAATTGTGTCGGTAATAACGCACAGTGCAGCAACTTCCCAGCTAACACTCGCGGAGCAGTACAGTCGAGCATGGAAGGCACAGTAACATGTTACAGAGCAGGCACCAATTTCTGCGACAGAGCAAGAGAAGCTGGTCTAAAACTTTCTCCTATTTCCCCTAGGTGAAAGACTCTTTTGGAAAAGAAAACAATGTTGAAGCAGAACCGCTTTTTAAAGTGGAAAATATTTTCCTCAATCAGCAGCACAACTTCAAAAGCAAAACCAAAACACTTTCACAAAAACCCCCAATCCACAAACTTTTCCTTTCCACCTCGGGAATTATTTCAAGCTTGAGGATGAGCGCAGCGGTCAGCAGCGAGCTCTGCCGCTCGGGAGGGAAGCGGGGGCTCCCTCGGGGCCGATCCCAGCTCCAAGCCGGCTTCCCCAAGAAGCGGGCACCGCCCCAAATC
>NW_009259273.1:102103-107552 GCF_000687185.1 Egretta garzetta
ACATTAGGTTTTGAGGGAGAGATCAGCAAAATGGGGAACTGCCCCTTCTGACGAGCCAGGGGGGTTATTTACCGCTTGCAAAGCGCTCAGATGCAATAGCAGCCGGTGCCATAGAAGCCCGTGAGTTAACCACGGTTAAGTTAATGGTTTAAGTTAACCATTCTTTTTCCAGAGCTGCGTTTGAATAAGTAATACAGGGACAGACACGACACCGTGGAAGAAAAATGATTGACTAGAGGCTGAGCAAGTGAACGCGATCCATTCTGCACATCAAGCGAGACCGGTTGGGAGCTCTGGAAAAGGGTAATGTGGCTGCAGAGTTAAAGCCCATCGTAATGCAAAGACACAGAGGTGCAAATTGAGATTCACCAGAACTCTCTTTTCTGGCAATTCCTAGCTTTTAAGTACATCACTTTGTAACCTTCGGACTACACTTTTTTGTGGGTTTGGATTATAGATGCAACCTCTGCTCCTGCACACACATTAGCATGTTTCCACAGAGCATGGCTCTGCTCCCACCCTCAAATATAGCAGCTTAAGTGTCCTTGTTCCAGCTTGCTTTCATCTCATCTCCTGGAGGATAAGTAATGGAGTAGTGGTAAGAAAAAGAAGGGAGCACACGTGCCTATTTGGAGTTTCAGACCAGACAGCGAGAAGCTTAAAACCTGAGCTGGCCGAATTAGAAGGAAGCTCTGTTGATTTGCACCTACCCACAGTAACACCACTGGGATAGAGGCTCTGTCAAGGACTGATTTAAAGCCCCCGTCATGAAGGGGAAGAAAGAAAACAAGGAATTAGGATTACATTCTCTTTCTTCCCCTGCAGATACTGTGGGTTTCTGGGTGTATCACAGGCAGACTCAGACATATTTACATACGGGAAGGAAACGGGGCACCGAGCCTACAGAGAGAGTCAGAGTGGAAACTGGGGCTATGGGGAATTTAGGCAGGATCTGCAAGGGAAACTAGGGAGAGAGACCAGTCCAATTCCCTCCAGGAAAAAAAAATATGTAGATGATGCATCTGGAGGGAGAAACCTGGTCAGCAATGAGAAAAATCTGAAGACTGGAAATAGATAAGGAAGAGGCAAAATTGAGGATGGGGCAACAAGAGGAGCTCCATGCTTGATAGTGCTACTCAGCAGCTCTAACCACAGTCATTTGAAGTTAGGGGGTTACACAACAGGAACTGGATATGGGGATAAGTATAGGATCTGCAGGTGTGGCAGCTGAGCAAGTACAGGTGTGGCGGTTGAGCTGTAGGACCTGCAGGGGTGGGGACTTTGTTTTGGGACCAATGAGAAAAGGGATAAATAGCAGTGGGATCACTCTGTGCCTGTGCTGGGACTTGGGCTCTGTGCCTTCTCTGCTGTAGGCTTTCAATGCCACAAATGGTGCCCCATGTGAGGAGTGAAAACTCAACCTCCGAAGGTCTGCTCAATGGTCTGTGCCTTCATCTTTGATTGCCACAGATGGTGCCCCCTGTGGGGGCGTGAAAATACAGCCTCTGAAGATTTGTCTGGTGGCAAGCCCTGCAGAACTTAATGCTTCTGAAAGGAAGCAGAAAGTGCTGCTGAAAGGAAGCAGAAGCCGGCTTCAGTCGTCTCTGAAGGCGAGGTGAGCTGTTGGGAACATTGGGCAGTTATATGTCTGCAGATGACCTGGACTTAAGGAGGGACCTTTGCAGAAGTATAATATTGCTATAATTTGAATGGATGCTTGCTTGTTTTTCCCAAATATCTCCAAGTCAGCTAATACCCTGACAGACCCAAAAGGACTTTTCTTTATCTGCAGGGCTCAGGCCAGTGGCATCTCCCTTCCTCTCCCCTCAGTCCTGCTCCAGTTGACGGTTGAACGATGCGTGGCTGAGACAGTAACTAAAGAAGGCATCAGGATTCCAGAAAAAGCTCAAGGGAAAGTGCTACAAGCAACAGTAGTAGCAGTTGGATCGGGAGCCAGAGGAAAGAATGGTGAGATTCAGCCAGTGAGTGTGAAAGTTGGTGAAAAATTTTTGCTACCAGAATATGGTGGTACTAAGATTGTACTAGAAGATGGTGACATTCTTGGGAAGTACATGGACTAAACTTGTTGCAGTATCAGTCATCCATTCCACTAAAATGCTGAAATTTTTCTTTCATCATGTAAATAATGTCCTTTATTTTGTAATAAGCAGGCATTGAGTCTCTGAAGTAACTTGTGAGCTCAGCAGCCACGATGGTGGCAGCAGCAGCAGGGGGCTGGGGAGTGGTGCTGCTGCCTCCTCCTCTTCACCCCCCCCGGGGGCATGATGCAGTTTATGTTGCTCTTTAGTTGCCAGGGGAAACTGAGATTCCAGAAATGGTATCTGACAAAGAAAAGAAGAAAATCACAAGGGAACTTGTTCAAACAGTGTTAGCCCTCAAACCAAAAATGTGCAGCTCTCTGGAATGGAGAGACCTGAGGTAGTGGTGCTGCTGCCTCCTCCTCTTCACCCCCCCCGGGGGCATGATGCAGTTTATGTTGCTCTTTAGTTGCCAGGGGAAACTGAGATTCCAGAAATGGTATCTGACAAAGAAAAGAAGAAAATCACAAGGGAACTTGTTCAAACAGTGTTAGCCCTCAAACCAAAAATGTGCAGCTCTCTGGAATGGAGAGACCTGAAGATAGTCTACAAAAGATACGCAAGCCTCTATTTCTGCTGTGCTATTGAAGATCAGGACAATGAGCTAATAACTCTGGAAATAATTCATCACTATGTAGAATTTCTTGACTGATATAGTCTTCAATTTTGAAAAAGCCTCTTTCATTCTGGATGAGTTCCTTTTAGGAGGAGAAGTTCAGGAGATTTCCAAGAAAAATGTTCTCAAAGCCATTGAACAGGCAGATCTCTTCCGGGGGAAACAGAGACCCCACATAGTGTTCTTGAAGATCTATGTCAATGAAATTTCTTCACTTCAGTTGATGACATCTCAGTGTTTCATACTGTAAATGTTCACTGCCTTCATTGTAATGTTTAGCTAATGGTGTAAGATGCTGTTTGTCAGTATTACCGTTTTGCTAAGCTGCTTCATTTAGGCCTATAAGCAAAATGCTCCTTTGAAAAGGGAACAAGAAATTAAAGTTCAAAAAACACAAATGCAAGGGAATTAGATTTAAATAGACTCAGTGTCTCCCTTCACTGCATGTACAGGAAAATTGCGTTTGACTTCAGTAAGTGTATTATTTTTCACAAGCAAATCAAGAACTTCTGTCTTTGTTCTTAGTAAAGAAGGGGAAGCTGTTGTGGGAATAAGTCCAGAAAATGGTAGCACTTTGGAAACTCAAAATATGTTTGACATCCACTGGTTCTGAAAAAAATAATCTTTCTGGAAAAAGAAAAGGGGTTAACCCTATACAACCGGCAATTTCCACTTCTCGCAGAAGAAAATGTCCACTGCCAGCAGATGAAGTAGGATTCAAAAAATTAAAGTCAGAGAATGATGAAAATAGATGGCCACAAAAAGGAAAAAGAAATAAAACTGAAGAAGAGCTCAGCAAAGAAGATAATGTAAGGGAGGCTACTTGGACTGCTGGCGGGACGGACAAGAAGACAAGATCAAGCACAGGAACAAGTGCAAGAACAAGAAAATAGTCTTAACCAATGCAGTAATTGAAATTGCAGGTTTTTTAATGTGAATTGATTTGAACTCAGATTCTTAAGTTCAGATTTTGTAAAGAAAGCGATCACAGAATTATGATATTATCAAAATGTATTCTTTAACTGTTTATATAGTAGTTCGTAAACCATGGGGTGTTTGTGTAAAACAGCAAAAGTAAAAACAAATCTTTTTTTGTTTTTTTTTCCCCCTTTTATTTGTTGATCAGTACATATTACTTCACTGCCGGTTACAATTATAAGCTGTTTCCTGCTGCTTTCTTCTTAGTAAAGAAGGGGGAGTTGTGGGGATAAGAATGGGATCTGCAGGTGTGGCAATAAGCTATATGACCTGCAGGGGTGCAGACTTTGTTTTGGGACCAAGGAGAAAAGGGATAAATAGCAGCGGGATCATGCTGATTGTGCCTGTGCAGGCACTTGGGTTCCCTGCCTTCTCTGCCACATGCATGCAATGCCACACCTGGATGTTTGCAATTTTGGGTCCCAGGCTGGGGCTCTGGCGTGAGTGACTGCCAATGTCGGGCTCTGGAGTAGAGAAGAAAGCCCTGAGCCCCAGGGTCTGTGGGGCTTTTGGTAGGGTAGTCTGTCCCGCTGAGGCACGGGTCCAGCTTTTGGCTGTGGCTGCTTTGGTGTGGGAGAAATCCCTGGACGTTGGCAATTTTGGGTCCCAGGCTAAGGGGTACAATGATTGGCTCGTAGTCATGTTTGCATACTGACCACAGATTTTAGGACCTTCATTGTGCCTAGGTGGGCACATTCCACAGTAGCCCTTGGCTAGGGTATTGTTATCTGTCCTCCCTGCATCCACCAGATGCATTCTGCACGACCAGACACATCTGTCACGATAGCTATCACTTGAGCAGAGTTACGGGAAGAGGTGGGGGGGCGGGAATTGGAGAGGTGGGGAGCACACTGCCGCACTTGTCCAGAAGGACACTATGAGGTATGGCATCAAAAGCCTTTCTAAAATCCAGAAAAAGCACATTCATTGGCTTCCCTTCATCTGCTAAGAGGGTGTTGTGGTTTAACCCCAGCTGGCAGCTTGGTGTCCCCAGCCTCTCGCTCCTCCCCCACCCCGATGAGATGGGGAGAGAATTGGAAGGGTAAAACAGAAACCTTGTGGGTTGAGATAAAGACAGTTTAATAGGGAAAGCAAAAGCCACGTGTGCAAGCAAAGCAAGGGATTCATTCCCTATTTCCCATGGCAGGCAGGTGCTCAGCCATCCCTAGGACAGCCGGGCTCCATCAGGCGTATGGGTGACTTGGGCAGACAAACGCCATCGCTCCCAATGTGTGTATGTCCTGACCCCCCTTTTTCTACCCCCAGTTTTTACTGCTGAGCATGACTTCGTATGGCGTGGGGTATTCCTCTGGTCACTTGGGGTCCTGGCTGTGTCCCCCCCCCAGCCCCCTCACGGGTGGGGTGGGGTGAGACCAGAAAAGGCCAGGACTGTGTGTAAGCCCTGCTCAGCGGGGACGAACACATCCCTGGGTCATCCACGCTGTTTTCATCGCAGACCCCAAGCGCAGCCCCGTACAAGCCACTGTAAAGGATTTTAACTCTATCCCAGCCAAAGCCAGGACGGGGGGGTGCCCTTAACGTAGGACGGTGACTTAGGCAAGGCTGTCCCTTTGTGCCCCCGCCTTGTCTGTGCTGATCGCAGTATCATTCCCATCGCCAGGAGGATGTTATAATTTCCTAATAATTGGGGAATAACTGAAACATCAATTACGCTTTCTCACAAAATGGGGAGGGGGGGAGGTGGGTGGGGGAGCATCGTGCTGTCGGATGAATATTGCACTTCCAGCCTGTAAAC
>NW_009259273.1:107892-110857 GCF_000687185.1 Egretta garzetta
GAAGAAGGGGCTGCGGGGGTTCACAGTCGCACTGGCACTGGCACGAGGGCGTAGGCGGTTTCAGTGAAGTAAATGAATGAAAACAGCATCAAAATCGTGAGTTTTTACATTCGTGACAACAAAGAAGCCTGAAGAGATGTGTGCAAAACAGGGGAACTATTTTTTGGGTTAATGTATGGCTAATTCGAGGAGTTCTTGAATTCAAGTCCTTTGCTTTTCTTTTCTTTAAAAACTTGGATTTAATTTTTTCCTAAGAAGCTTAAATTCAAGATTTTTCTTTTTCTGTTACACATGTTTCTCAATTAGGCACAGATTGGGCAATAGGTTGGAATCCTCCCCAGCCGTTCCTCATGAGGCTAAGGTCAAGGGCACCCACCCGTGTAGCTGTCGTGTCTGTTGTGTGCTGGGAGGGCTGCCACAAGAGCAAAGAAACAAGTGCAGGTGACAGCTACTTTACAACTTTATTTTGTGCATCTTTTGGGGATCTTGTTTTCTTCCCAAGTGGCAGGGTACTCAGCTTTATTTTCTTTACCAATGAGCAAGATCTGTCTCTGCAGAGCTAAGAGAAGGAGCAATCCTGCACCTGACAGCGACAGGAGGGCTCTGCAGGAGGCAAATCAGGATCCCAGCTTTCCTAACTAGCAAGTTTTGCAGCCAAGCAGCTATTGCAACAGCTTGATCTTGGGCCGCTCTGCCCCTGTGCCCTGTGATACGGCTATTTCTTTCTTGTGAGATCTGCCCAATCTGCCCCTGCTCTAAGGGCTGTGAAAGAGCTGGCCATGTGAATCACCTCCTTTGGTTACAGCCTTACTGGAAAGGGCAAAGTTAATTTGTAATTTAATTAGGGGACCTCAGAAGCTGCTGGGGTTTCATCTCCCTGGAAAGTCTCGTGTGGGTTGCTTCTCCTGACGCTGTTAGGTTGCATTAGTCTGGTAACTAATATTGTAAAAGAAAGCCCATTTGTTTTGAATTTAGCATTGCAGCTTCCCACTGGAGCCTCGGTGGTGAGCAGAGGCCTTTTTCCAAGTCTCTCTGCTTGGTACCGAAATGCTGAGGGAATAGGTCTCCTGCATGGTTGCATACTGAAGTGCAGGGCGGTCCGAAATGCTGATGTCCAGGGGCAGCCTCTCCCTGCCACTACTCTGAAATGCTTTAGAGACTAAAGAACAGTCACTGGAGTAAAGTCCAGTTAAACTGAGAGCTATCAGTGTCCAGGGTTGCCTGCCTTAGAGAAAAGTGTGAAAAATGTCTCAGAAAATACGCTTAATTGAGGGTTTTTACTTGATATTGTACTCAAAGAGGCTGAATTTGGTTCTGCTGAGGAGGAGCCCTTGATTCCCTTGCAGGTAACGCAAACGTGCTGCATAGCCTGTTCACGAGGCAGGAACTAGCTTAAGGGCTTGTTTGACAAGCTCAGAAGCCTGTTGGACACTGCTGACCGCTTTCCGGGGGTCTTCACCAAGGTGAATTAAATCTTTTTTCCTTTTCAAAGTGTTGTGGGGTCTGTTTCCAGAGATAAAGGGTGCTGGGGTTGTTTTGTAGAACAGGCAAGGAATATGTTACCGGTTTGCCCCTGTAAAAGCTCCTGCTTTGGGATATTACCAAATTTCTCTGTGTTTTTGTGTGTGAGAGAGGCAGAGTGCATTTATTTTTCAATAAAGACAGGGTAGGGGTATGCAGCCTACGTTTGGGCTTGAAGGAGATTCCTCCTGGAATCAGTAACCCAGCTGCAGGTGAGCTTCATTCTTGCTAACTGGTGGGAAGCTGAAGCTGGGGTAGAGTCAGGCTGATTTTCCAAGCAGCCCTGCTCAAGCACCTAATTCAGCTTCTTGGGCAACCACAGCCGAAACACAGGGAGTCTGGGAGCAGAGGTAAGAAAAAAAGCTCTGGGTTCCTTGTACAGCTTAGTTATAAAACATTAAATGCCCTGCTATTGAGGCAGAGAAACCTGTGTTTGCTCTGGGAGTCAGGCTTGGGTTATTTCCTACACCTACTGCAAAATGCAAGGAAAGGGAGCTTTGAAGAGGCTTTCACAGTTTCTTGAAGAAGAAAGCATTATTGAAAGACAGTTTTGGGGGGCTAAACACTCATGTTTTGCAAGTAAACCCAGGTTTATAACCTGCAGTAGCCTTAAGGATAATGAACCAAGCTGTGCTTGACTTTCCTACCTCGGAGAGGAGGGAACTCCCCAACCCCCAACAACTGCAAAGGTGCTGTTAACTTTTTCAAATAATCTTTAGGAACCCCCACACACAAAAAGAAAATAATAAAAACAGCTCAGGAGAAGCGAGAGCTGGGTGTTCGGTGGTGGGTGGCAAGAGCTGGTTGCAAGGAAAGGGCATGAATCAAAGCTGTGATTTGAAATTGCCATTATAGAAGGGCTTGCTGTAAAGGCAAAATGCAGCTAAACCAGGAGACCACGCAGCCTGCTCGCTGCTGAGCCTCAGTACTTGTCTCCTCTCTCTGGTCAAGTGCCTGTTTTTTCATCACACGATTGACTCCGTGGCTGTTTTGTTCGGGCTGAAAGCCAGGAGCGCTTGCTGGAGGAGGTAGTCAATGCAGAGGTCCTGGGGCCTTGAAAAAGCAAGGATTAATAGGTTTGCTGCCTTTGAGCCACGCACCCAAGTCAGCATTGAATAAAGGCTTTCGCTAGCAGCTAGGCAGGCAGGCTGCAAAGCCGGGGCTGCCCAGCCCCTTTGGGGTGCCTGGCTGGGAAGCGGGGTCGAGGTGTCCCCCCCCCGAGCGTGTGAGGGTCCGGCAGCAGCCGTCTGGGCAGTCTGGCACACGGGGTGGGACCCCCCGGGTCCCGCAGCGCAAAGGGCTGCGTAGCCCACGCTCCCCGTGCAGAGCAGGGTCTGAGCAGCGGCTGTGGGCGAGCTCGTGGGGTCCCCCAATTCCTGCACTTTCTGGGGGTCAGGTGGAGCCCTGCGGCGGGGGGGGGGGGGCCCCCCCCCCCTTCCCCCCC
>NW_009259273.1:110881-112260 GCF_000687185.1 Egretta garzetta
ACTTGGTGCCTTCAGTCCTCAAGGCCCTTCCCACTATACAACCCGGGGGGATGCGAAGGCACACACGTTATGGGCTGCTTTATGAAATTCGGTAGGAAATAAAGCAAACCTCTGGGCACACCCGCCTGTGTTTCGTGTGTCGTGGGGGATTCTTTGACTTTTAAAAGGAGCAACAGAGCACCGAAGCCTGGTATCAGGGGGCAAGACACAGACTTGCAATCTCTGCCCCGCCGCTGGATTTATTTGTAACACCGGGTTTAGTTAGCAGACAAATGGCTACTCAGCAGCCCTCCTCCTCCCCTCACGCTTCTTCTGCTCTTATGCCACTATCCCACACCATCATCACCATCCCTTTTCTGTCGATTTTCGAACAATGCCTAATTCTATTATTCGGAATGATTTCCCACCGGGCGGTAGTTTATTTCTGTCATCAAATCTCTGATGAAATCTTTAGACATGAAATATTTAGCCCGATACCAACAAATCGCACATAGTGTTAACGTGTCACAAGCTGCCTGGAGACAGCATTAGGCTGTAATTTGAAAGCGAGTGAAGTGATAATGCCATGCGCACTGCTTTTGTGAGCGTGCATTAATGCATCTTTTGCCAGGGCTCGTCATTGACAGCAAATCGACTGCCACTAATAGTATGCGGAAGGGTGGCAAAATTGGGGGTGATGCAGAAAATAAAGCATATTGACCAGCCAACTGCAGCGCCTCAGTAGCCTTTAATCTATTATTGCCCTTGATGGGGATGTTTTAATGCAACTTTACTGTCAATCGCATTTATAGTCGCACACTCTGCCTGCTGGGGAGCACTGTGAAAATGGCAGAACTTGGATCATGCTGTTGCTTAGAGCTCATAGTTATTGATCGTGGCCGGGCTCAGGAGTCTGGGTTATAATTATTTCATTAAACCGTTTAATGGTTATCAAATATGAACCCTTCTACCATTCCATTTAGGAAATGCAGTGAGCTTTAAGTTTTATTGCTAATCCATGTTGATCTTATTTTTCTTAAATTGTCTGATGCTCCCAAGTGGTGGCTGTTCCCCTGCCAAGGCTCTCTGCATATTGATCCCGGGAGAGCCGCTCCCAGCGACACCGGCCTCTCACGTGGCACGGGGAGGTGGGATTATATGGGAGTGAGCCTGCCTTAACAGGTAATCCCAAATAATAACTGGACACCCTGGTCCCCTCTCTGACCTGTTTTTGCCATGGCAGAGTCACACCCAGTTTACTGGTAGGGGAGCTAGAAAAGCTAGAAAATCTGCTTTATTCTGCCAGCCCTGTCTGGGGGCAGAAGACTCTCAATCGCTTCCCTTGTGGAAGACATTCCGTGCCTCAGTTTCCTGTGCCTCAGTTTCCCATTTGTCTAATA
>NW_009259273.1:112320-118152 GCF_000687185.1 Egretta garzetta
CCAAAATCCTCCCCTTATTCAAAGACAGTCTGTTCGTGCCTGTAAAGGAGGGAGGAAATTCTCCTTCCAAAGTGTTCTTGATTTTTTTTTTTTTTTTATGAGAATGAAAACAATTATGTGGTTTTTCTCATATAACCAGAGTATGGCTGCATCCCACTTGGTCCCAAATGTTTGAGGCAGCCTTAAAAGCATGGTAGGCAAAACACAGTCTGTCGCTGTGTCTCTGACACAGAGCATTTGCCTCCCTTTCCCGGGTCGTGATCCTCCATGTGGCAGCTTGGAGCACCTTGTACCAGTGTAACGGGATTGCACGGGGGCACGGCAGAAACAAGGTGATTTTGGGGCGCTGCTCTTGGTTCCTGAACCTCTAGAGGTGCAAGAGCTGTTCCTGGTGATCTCTCTCTGGGCTTTGGGCTTGTTTTTCTATTCAAGTGGGCCAAGTCCTCTGAATTCCTGGCAGATTAAGCCAGGGTTTAATTCCTGTAACTGGAAAGCCCCATAGGAATCAAAAGGAACTGCAGAAATCCCAGGGACTCTCATCAGCTGCCCCGGGACACACTCCTGCCTTCTCCGACACCCAAGTGCCTCTCAAAAGCCACACAGACCTCATGGCTAAAATGTGGAAAAAGTGGGTGAACCCAGGTCTAGGGGGATAGGAGGGCTTTGCGGGAGTATCTCGGTATGTATTTGTATTCCAGATCCATTGAAAGCCTGTCTTCCTTGGCACCTTTTCATTAAAACCCTGGATGCTCCGGAAAAGCTATAACTTAATTTGAACAAACCGATTCCTTTTTCCTGCGGGCAGGCAATACAGTTTCTGCAGAGTTCTTTATCAGTATTCTGTGCTGCCTTCTGGCAGCTGCTCATTTTATGTTGCCTCAACCTATGCTGACCTCATTTTCTATCACAGAGCAGTGAAGGATTTAGTAAAAATTAGTTATATTAGTAGCTCCCGATACAGCCAGTTTATTTGTGATATGACAAATATTTCAGCCATTAGGATCTTTCCATCTCTTAGCAGCTTAAATGCACTCACTTATATTCCAAATCACTGCTTAATTTAAAAGCCTATTTGTCTAGATTGTTGCAGGCATGAAAAAAAATGCAGAACACTTACCCTTTCAAATAGGCCTGTAGCACGACTGAGTTGTGCCTGTGATTGGAGCTCCCGCTCCATAACTTTACACTCAGCGAAGCCACAGACTAATCACTTAGTGCACGGCAGAAGCACATCAATTCCACGGAGGAAGGGCGGGCGCGACGCCGAAGATGCGGAGGCTGGATCGCTGCCTTCCCCCGTCCGTGCAGTGACTCACCGGCCGTGCCTCAGTTTCCCCACCTGCCCCGCCAGGATGCGGAAGGCATTTGTTGGCTTTCTGGAGCCGCTCGATCACCCACCAGTGTGGGAATACTACGTGTGCCAGTGCAAGAAGGTCACTGCAGGGTTAGGGAAGGGCAGGAGGGCTACAAAGCCACCCCTGACAGTCAGGCAGGGTGTTTTAGTGCCTGCTAAAGCTACCTCTGAAGCGTGCCAGCTCCTGGCTGCTTGAAAAGAGGCATCAGCTCCACAGGGGCAAGCAGGTGGGAGATATGTGCTGGTTTGATACTTTGGGGGGGGGCTTTCATGTTTCTTGTGACCCGAACACTTCTGTAAAGTAAATAAACTCATGACAATGCCTAATGTCTTCAGCCTTGCTGGCCTCTTTTCTCAATCCTACAGTTGAGGGAGGGAGGGGAGGGTGGAACCCCAGGGAAGGTGCTGGGATGCCCCATCCCCGCTACTGTGCCTCCTGGAACTCCTCCTAGCATTCAGCCAGACCATTTCTCCAGGCTTTTTTCTACACCCAGGAGGCCTGAAATCTTCTTTTAGAGACTTGCACATTTTTATTTGTTCGAGATAACATCAAGATGTAACTCCAGGGTTGTTTTAAAGAATGCACTGTGAAATCCTGGGAGCTGCTGGCACTCCTGCAACTCCAGGGTTGTTTTAAAGAATGCGCTGTCTCTTGCAAAGATCACTGTGAAATCCTGGGAGCTGCTGGCACTCCTGCTGCGTGAAGGTGGCCAGCTCTGCTGGGCAAGTCAGGCTGCCCTTGCTCTCCCCCTCTGTGTGTTCCCCTGGGGACCTTCTCAGCTCCCCTTTGACGTTTTTCTTCTACCCAAAGCCAGGGAGCAAACCCATGCTTCTCCCCCTGAGTGTCTGCCTGGGCCAGTGAAAGTCATTACAGGACCAGAGGTTTCTCTGCCAGCTCCTTCCCTCAGCAACAAGAGGAGCTTTCTGCCTGCGTACTGCGTTGCCTTTCTCTGCTGAGCAGCCTCCAGCTCTGGTACTGGTTCCTCCCTTGGTCTCTAATGGACGAGTTAAATTCATGGGCTGTAGCTGTTTAAAGCTAGCAAAAGGGAGCGCCGTCAAAGACTTAGTTTGTTTTGTCAAAGGGATGAGCTTTCGTTTGACTGGCCCTGAAGAATCCACAGGTAGGTTGTGTGATGCATTTGCTGCTTTTTTCTGCCACCCCTGTTTTAACCTCCCTGCAGGTCTGCAAACCAGCCTCCCCCTCCAGGAGCTCCCCGCCTGCCCCTGGAGCTCCAATGTCCCCGTTGGGATTAGACACACTAGACATTGCCCTCTGACTTTTAGGAGATGAGACTCAAAGGCTGAAGTTTATTTGCGAGTTAGAAAGGATCCCCAGCTTAACCCAGTTAATGTCTGCCAGCAGGGCTCCATAGAGGGAGCCGATTTCAGGTCTTTACCTGGGGACCCCGGTGTTATTCCTTCCCCTGGTTTTCCCCAGCTGTCTCTCCCAGTTAGGTGGCTGCTGTGTCTGGATCACACCTTACAGCTTCACAGGGCAGATAGTGCAGATTTGATGAAGTACAGAGCAACGGGAAGCAAAGGAATTCACCAGTGCTCAAAGGCAATTGCTGACAGTGTCATTTGCTTTTCAGGGAAGGTTTTTTGCTCGTGGCGTTAGTCCCTTGGGCTGGCAGGCATTGCCTGCTGCTGCTAATTCTGCAGAGCAGCCTTTATGGTTGTGAAGAAGTAAGAAGAGGAATTTAAAAGTAAAGTCCTGCTCACATGCAATTACTGCTTTTCTTTGTGTCAGCTGGCATGTTTGACATCTTCTCTGAAGGTAAATTCTCTCTGAAAATGTACGGTATTTTATAGTAGGTTATGGCGGAGGATTTAAAATTAAAATAGTTATCCTGAGGTAACTCAATCTTGATAAATTCTCCTGCACCTTTCACAATTAAGGAGTTATGATGGAGACAGATTTAATTGCTGAGAAAAAGCCACACAACCCTAGAGCAAACTGTAATTCTTGCTTAGTTTCACTATTCAACTTGCAAGACTCTAGGAGTTCAAATGCTGATGGAAGTGTATTGATTTTCCCCTATATTGAATGCTTCCAAAAAAAAATCTCAACAAAAAAACCCAACCCACCTCCCATGATGCAAGTCCCATGGTTCCAATTAAAATCACCTGTTAACTTAAAAAGGTCTCTTTTTAAAAAGGGTTTAAAAGATTTTCATTTAATTGATTCAATGTAAAATGCCCTTTACAATTACCACTATAAACTACTTGTTTCCCACTGAGTAAGACCCAATTTGAGATGTTTATCAAGACTTTGCACTCTTTCCACTCTTCATACTGAGTTCTTAAATTCCTTATTGACAGCTTGCATCTGTCAGCAATGGATATTTTTAGTTTGTTGCAAGAAAGCTTTTAAAGGGTTGTAATGGCTTGATTTTGTCTCTGTGGTCTCAAGCGATAAATCAGCTCTGAATGGCCTCATAAGCGTGGGCAGCGCTGGGTGCCCTTTATTTCAGAACAGTAAAATGACATGATTTAACAAATTTCTTCTTTCCTTCCTATGAGTATTTCCATACAGGCAGTGCTGTTTAGTGCAAAGATCACACCCCTCATTTTGCTTTTTTGTGCCTTACAATAAACTTCTTTGCAACTAATAAACATTGTGGCACTGATTGGTTTCTGCCGAAGTCTCTGGGGCTTTGACTGCGGGGCATATATAGAACTCTGTCCTCAAAAGACTGACCCCCCCCATCATTTAATTGAGATGAGTGCATTTTTATTAGAAGACAATAATTGGTTAATTGAACACATTTACAGACTGTGGACACTTTATTTTTTCAGCTGGGTAAGGTGGGACAGGCAGAATAGCAAGTGCACCAAGTCCATACATGTCCCCTCGCTGTATTTTAGCTCCCAAAGTCTATCAGGGAGAGTTTACCCATCTAGAAAGCCGCCAACATTTTGTGCCCGTGAGCTGGATGGTCTTACAGGCAAGTCATCCCCCACTGCCCCATATTCTGTAAAGGGGACCCAGACCCCAAAGCGCATCCCTTAACATAAGGCAGAAAGGCCACAGAAACTATCCCACCTCCCAGGGAGGAAGAGCAACTGATGGAGGAGAGAAAAGTGTTTAAAGAAAGGATTCAGAAATCAAAGCCCACCTTGTTGGGTGTTTTGAGGAGGTAAGGGAGTCTCCGTGGTTTTTATTCTGGGAGCCTCCATCTGGGGAAAGGCAGGTTCCCCCTTGGGTTGAAGATTTGCAGTGCCCTGAGAAATCAAGTCATTCCCGTAACCACAGCTCTCTGGGCCTGTGAAGTACTAACAATTTAGCTGCAAAAAACCCCCGCTACTTTGCAGTTTTACACCATGGGACCCTTTTGAGGCCTCAGGTTTCTTGCAGACAGGCACCAGGGAAGGGTCCTCCTGCAGAGCTGAAGAGGGATATCCCGCTCAGCTGTGCTGCCTGTCTCCAGGTAGCTGCTAGCAATTGGGTTTTTTCCCCAGAAAAACCAGCAGCTCCTCTGGGCTTGAGAGTCCTTCGGGTACCAAGGGGAAAGATATTTTTTTCCCTTGCAGTCAGCATGGTTTGAATTTAGCAAATACCAGCCCTGCTGCTGAGGGATGCTCTAAACTCGCAGCCTTCACGCTGTTAAGCTGAGCCTGCAAAGCTGCTGCTCCTCAGCCCCAGGGAGCCAAACCCTGTGGCTGCAGCACCAGCTCTGCAAAGCACAGCTGGGAGAGGCTTTTTCCTTATAAACCCATTTCTGTTTCCATTAAAGCTGGTGCTCTCAGCTGAAGGAAAGGCCTTCCATTTGGCACCGCGAGCGCTTGCAACTTGTACGTCTTCCCCCTGCATAGAACAGCCCGGCAATGAAAATGCAACCACATCTCCCCTCCTCAAAACGGGGACTGGCATTTCATGCAGTTTGCTCTGGCTGGATTTCAGCCTTTTCCCAGCATTTTTGGGGTGTTTGGACCTAGCTTTTCCAGCCAAATACTATTCTGAGTTAGTGTGTGGATGTGAGGCTTTTCTTTTCTTTTTATTACCCCCTTGTTACGGAAAAAAAAAGCTGAAATAACGTGTCATCAGTTCCAGGTGGGCTCGCAGCAGTGCCTGGGCTCTGCTCTCCATAGCCTGATGGTGCTTTAAAGCAAGAGGGGATTAAAACCAGGGTAAAAGTTGGAAAAACTGGAACTGGCCCTGCTCTGAGATGTGTGCCCGTGTAAGCTACGCACTGTTACCACCCTCTGGCACCTTTGGAGTATAGGAATAGAGTACATGGGTTTGCTTGGGCTGCGCCTACCTTTCCAGACCCAGCCTGCTCGTTCCCAACCCAAGGATGAAGGCAAACGCTTGCTGTGTACATCCGGAGCGAGGAGAGACCCGCCGCACGGAGTGAGGCATCCCGGAGCAGCTGTAAGCACCATATTTTTCCTTTCCTCTGGGCAGGCTCTGGTTTTTTGGGCTCACCTGGCAAGGCGGGTGCAGATAACCGGAGGGCTGAGGGGGTGCCAGGCTG
>NW_009259273.1:118218-126776 GCF_000687185.1 Egretta garzetta
GGCCTATCTCCTTTCTATGGGTGGGGAAACTGAGGCACAAGGAGATTATTTTCACCCCTAAATGGAAGCAATGACTTGCTAAGGCTCCAAGAGCAGGTCAGGCAGAAGCCCAAGTGTTGATCTGAGACCAAACCCTGCCTCCTCTCTCCCCCCCAAAAAGGCTGTGTTTGTGCTGCTCAGCACTAACAACGCAATTTCTCTTTAATAAAACACACCTAGAGCCACCTAGCATGCTGAAACCCAGCCCAGCTCCCTAACCTAGGTTTGCTGCTTATAAGAAAGCCTCACCAATTACCCCAATTACAGTTTCACAAACAGTTTGTTGCCACACTTTCAATCAAAACTCTAGCCCGCTGGGGGGAGAGAAGACGTTAGCGTACAGCCCCCGACGCAGACACGCTAATTACAAACCACAACAGGTTAAAGTGTCCAGCACAAAGGTGATAAGTATGGCTGTAATTATGGGTTATTGTAGGAGCTTAATTAGGATAGCTGTAATTAGCCTATTTTTCCCGATCTTCATTTAGCAGCTAACAAAATCAAATGGAAAATATTTTAATTTAAAAGGCCTTCTCGGCATAGGGTTACTAGAAGAGACTTAATTGCTCATTGATAACTATGAGGTGGAGAAATCACTTCTTTTGTGCCAGTAGTAATAAAAAGCAAGGCTGTTAAGCCAAAAAGCAATACCGAGCAGGTTTAACCCTGGAATTTAGGTTTCAGTCCACATAAAAAATCCAGGAGTCCTTGCCTTTGGTTTAGTGAGGCTTAACTTGCAAACTGGCACTGAAACCTCCAGGGAAAGGTCTCGTTTCTCTTTCCTGGGTTTGGGGGAGGCTGAGCACTGTCGAGGAGAGCCTGGGGTCCTGGTGCACCCCAGCTTTCCTGCCCAACAGGTACCTCCATCTGCTCGGCTGTCAGAGGCTGCTTCAGGGACACCTGAGCGGGTTTGAGCACCAGGGCTTGAAGCTGAGTTTCCCTCTGCCCAGCAGAATTACAGAGGAGAGGGGAGGGAACTGGCAAATTTTAAGAGGGAGGTTTCTGGGTGTGGGTTTAGTAGTAAAGGGACATAGAGAGGAGTGGTTTTTAATTCTGGTGCCCAGGGTCCAATTAAGTCCTTCTTCTGTTCGCATTTGAAATATTTGTGCTGTCAGGGCCTCCTTAAAGCTCTGAAAGTGCCTTGGTGCAAGTGGCAGGCTGGTGTGCTGACGGCAGCGTGAAAAGCCCTGTCACTGCCTTGTGTGGGACCTCCAGCCTCTGGACACGGAAAAACTATGGAAATGCTCAGTTTCCTTAAGGTTAAACAAAATAACCAACTCCCTGATCACTGCTGGTGTTGTGGAAACAGGGCGCAACTCATATTCAACATATCAGGGTGTGGGGACATTGCTTTTTTTAAAGAAACCCCTCCTGCTAACATCCCTGTGGATTAGGTTGCTCATTTACTGGGCTTGAAAACATTTTCCTGTTCACAAGCTAAACAGATGAGACTCTAAGATTCCTCTCTTTCTTGTTCATTTAGGGGTGAAAAATTGCCAGCAAGAATTCAATTAGCATCATATCTGCTTAGCTCGGACTGCGCTGAGGGCCTTCCTATACCCATACTTTCACTGCATCGTCTTCACAATAGCAGCATCTGCTTTATTATGAGTTGCCTAATTGATTCTGACATGCCCAGTTATTATACATTAACAATGTCCTCTAGGGTGAATAGTTAGAGGGAAAGGGAGGGGCAATCACAAAGATGTTTTGCTTCTGTTTCTTGGACCTCCTTTCAGAATTCAAAGCTGTGGCTGACCTATTGCAGTGCCTTATTCACAGAAAGGTCCCTAACTTCTGGACCTAACTTACTGGCAAATGCTGGTGGCAAATTTTCCTCTGGAAGCTTGGGTTTGGTTTGGGTGGGGTTGGGGGTTTTTTTCCCATTACAAAATGAGTATTCAGCAATGTCAGGAAGGCTTCTAAATTTTGTGGAATGACATGTTATATGAAAATGAAAGCCACCTTTTTCATTTTTCCTGATGAGACAAGCTTGGCCAGGCTGGCAGCGAAAGGCAGACTCTTTCACTAGCCCAGCAGATAGAGTTAGAAAAACTGGACACCCTTTGAAGCTCACAAACCTTTTCTCAAAGAACTCTATACAAAATTCAAAGCCATCGCTGCTTTGGTGGGGGTACGAGGTCAGCAGTAAGGTATTGCTCTTCCGTAGGAATTGTAAAAATACCCTGGCTTTTCCTTCGAAGAAAATAGGAAGGTGTTGCTGTGTGCTGAGGCATGAAACTTCTGATTAGGTTGGCATTGCTGATACAGAGCATCTAAAAATCATGGTGATTATGGGAGAGGAATTCAGCAGCCAGGCTGTCAGACCCAGCCCTTTCCAGGTGGGGTGTGCAGGGCACATTTGGGGCAGGGAGATGGAGCTGGCTGCCAGTCCTAATTAATACAAAGCTGTTTGCATGCCCGGAATATCATTGGAGCAGTTTTATTGCCCTAATCTTAGCCAGTTTTATAATCTGGCTTGATTTAGACTTGCCCTCTAATTTCCGTCTTCATTTATAACCACTGCAGAGACACCCTTGTTCTTGGTGGTGTCTGTGGCTCTGAGAGCTCGTGTTGTGCTTGGCTGGGTGATGCAGGTACATTCACATTGCCCGTTGCCATTTCAGGCCACGTCTGTCCATGCTCTGTATTATTTCACATCAGTGAAAAGCTCGTTCTAGAGGCAAGACACGTTGCCCTTCTTATTTGTGCTGCTGCAGAAGAGGAAGAAATCTTCCTGCACCTCGTGACCCCTCCCAGTAGCTGCTTCTCCCGCATGATGCTGTAAGGGCCTCTACACTTTGTAAGCATTGCCCAGGAAAAATCAAAGTGTCAGATTAGGAGACAACTCACAGCAATGCAATGGCAAAATGGTTCTTG
The DNA here is from genome assembly GCF_000687185.1 of Egretta garzetta. Lineage (NCBI taxonomy): Eukaryota > Metazoa > Chordata > Aves > Pelecaniformes > Ardeidae > Egretta > Egretta garzetta. The sequence continues at coordinate 121,138 of NW_009259273.1, forward strand.
CTGGGAAACATAATGTGTGTTTCTTATGGAAGCTGGTTGTTCATGGAAGTCCAGTTCCTTATCGATTTACCTCTATATCCCCTATCCCTCGTCATGCCAATAGCCTCGCTCCCCTCCTGCATCCCTCATGACCCTGCAATACCTCCTGGTCAGGGAAACCTGATGTCTTAGGAAAGCAGATTAAAACAGCAGGGCCAAGGGAGGGTCCGGACAGGTTCTGTCTCCTCTGTTTCCATGGGGCCATGAAGGGGGACACATGAAGTTTTATATGAGCCTTTGTCATTTAGATAAAGGAAGTAACAGGGGTTCCAAAGTCTCTCTAAATTCACTTAAATGTCTTTTGTAGCCTTTTGCTGTGGTCTTCAGGCAACATCTATTATTTTGCATCAAATCTCCTGCAGTTAGTAGCCATGAGAAAGTGTTAAGAGTTAAATCATGAGGCTGATGCAGAAAAGTACACAGCACCCATGATATATACATATATATTTTTCATATATAAGAAACTGAAGCCCAGAGACACCAAGGTAGGCAAGTGTAAGTCCTGTTAATCAGATTTAGACCCCTCCATCCTTCGGACCCAGACCAAAGCGGCTTGTTCCAGGTCACTTGTTCCAAAGTCAAAGCCTGGAATGATAAGGCAGCCCAGGGTTGGTGAAACTGCCTTGCTCGAGCACCTCCGCCCTCCCTGCCCCCTGGGGATGTGACGACTGACCACCCTCGTGGCCCAAGACCGGGTGGGACGAAGACACCAAGCTGCCACCAGCCTCTTCAGCACGCTCGCTGGCAGGTAGGAGCCGTTCATCCTCTCCCACCACTTAAGGCGAAAAGCCAAAGAAATGGAACTGGGCTTTGCTAGAGCCCTGCGAGACGTGTCGCAAGCGGCGAGGTGGGTGAGTCTTGCAGGTGTTTCTCCCTTGAGCTGGAAGTCGCATTCGAGTCCGCTGCTCATTACAGGCAGTGCCAATTGATGCTGCATATTGACTGTGCCATTCACCGAGCCGCAATGGAAAGTGTCTTGAATTTTGTCAGAGTAACTTATTAGGGAGCATTAATAAAACTTGTTACCCTAATTGAAACAAATGCTTAAATAAAAATCAAGGCTTCAGACATTAATGGATGTGCGTGTGGGAGAGGGAACAGCACACGAGTAACCAGGCTTCCTGTCCTTTTAGGATTGGATAGCAATAACCTTACAACGATGACAGCTAAATTAGAGAAGATGGCTTTCCATAATTTCTCCAAACAATCACTTAATGGGAGCGGTATAATTCCACGAAATAGGTGAATGGAGTACTGATCCATTTTATGGAACCATCAATAAACTAAACCTTGCCTGCTTTTAAGATTAAACTGAAAAAAAAAAAAAAAGGCAAAAAAAAAAAAAAGCCTACAGCCAGGGAAGGGAGAAAGAAAGAGTATTTATCTTTACACATAAAATTTGTGTGCTAGTAAAGTGCAGGCAGTGACAGGAATTTCAATTATTTAATCAAAAAGAAAATGAAAGTGGCTTTAAGTGTTGTGATTTGAGCCAGTGAAATCTAATGTGGGCTCACATTGAATATGAGGAAAATGGGAAGAAAATTAAAGCTGCTCCTACTTAAATCATGTGGTTACAAATGGTAAATTAGTTTCTCGATGTTTTCATTTAAGTGTTTAAGTGGAAGGTTTTATTCTTAATGTAGTGTTGTGACACAGAATAAAAACCTTATCTGTCTCTATAGCTTTTTTTCTTCCCCCCTCCATGCTGCTGCCTTAGAAGGCAAAAGGGGAAAAAGCTGCAGCAATATTAGACTGCTTTTGTTAAAATTGGGAGGCAATATGCTTTCACCACAAGCTCATTAAGGTAATAGATGAATAATGTCTATTAAAAATGCACTAGGCTAAATGAATTTAATGTGTGTTGGGAGGGAAATTGCATTTGCCAGAGGATACAAACTGGAAAATTCTCCTTTTTGTACTTATTTTGAGACTCAAGTACTGATCTCAGTTGGGCAGAAAAGCACAGACAAGCAGACACACAAGTGTGCACGCACACGTCTCTTGTTTGGGACTCTGTTAGAAAGATGCACAAGCTCAGAATATTCTAAAACACCCCCTTAGCTTTGAGGGCGCTTTGCACGAGATGTTGTTTCCCATAGCTCTGCTGCTGTTTTCCTCCATTCGAGCTCATGGCTCTTGACCTGTTGGACATCTAGGTTTAACTTTCCATGTATAAAACCAAATGGCAAACTAATTTGCAATAGACGGCTGTAGGCTGTTGAATGCCAAGTCTTGATCCCCCTGAAGTCAAAAGAAAACAAAAGCAGATTTTGGCAGAGAACAAACACTTTCTTTGCACTGGTGAACCTCGTGATCACATTCTATTGATCATTTCTAGCATTAGCTTTGAAGAGCAGATAACATAGTTACAAAATAGGAAACCCCATAACTCATTATTAAAAATGCTAGCTGGGTGAAAGCTAAATCAAGGCCAAAAAAATCAAGTTTGTGTGTCCCATAAATAAGAAATCGTAGCGTGTTTCTAAGTCTGTGCAGCTTTCCATCAGGCTTCTCCTGTTCTGACAAAAATACCAAACTCCGTATATAATGATTTTTCTTCCAATTAGGGAAGTCTCGAAAAACTTGTAAGATATAAGCCTTTGTGTTATCCAGAATATGTCTAGCCCATATACAGAATTCATCAGCACGAATCCAAGAGGCAGAACTGATCCCATAGTCCAGTTACATTTGTCAGAAAGTTACCGTTCCCCCTAGAAGCACCTATAGACTTTAATGAATAACTAAAGGTGATCCTACAGTGCTGTCCTGTTGCCTGAATAGGCCCTGGCCCTGCACCCCCTACGCCCCCGAGGGAGCCTGTTAGCTGCGCGAGGTGCCTGCATTTTGGCAGTGAGGGATGGCTGGAAGGGGATTCCTGATTTTTTTCAACATTAGCATCCATGGTCCGCTTTTTAGTCATTTGGATTTCTCTCGCTTACTGCTGAAACAATCCTGGTGGTATCTAATTTTCATGCATTTGCTTTTGCTACACCAGACCCAAAAGAGGCAGCTGGTTTTGGGGGGAGCGAGGGGTCAGTGTCCGAGAGCCTGTGGGGGTCCCCCGGCCTCGCAGGCAGGACTCACGCTGTGACACTGGAGTTCCTGCCTTCTGTTCAGCCCCCTACTTCCAAAACATTTTGGGAAAGTGTGTGTTTGAGACGGCTAATTGCCCGACTAATTCGCTTGAAATTGGCTGCTCTGTTAAAACCTCGACATGGTCAGGGGAAAGAGGAGCGTTAGAGAGGGATGTACAAGCTTCAGCTTTTTTGGTAGGAAATCATATTAAAATAAACCATCAGGAAGAGCGAGGAATAGCTGGAGTGAATCAAATGTTGCTGAACTAAATAGACTGAGTTTAATTTTTGAAGTGTGGCAAAATCATGCAAATGTTACCTTACTAATTTATTATGAGGCATCCACTTGCATCATTATTTGTTTCAGATGACCTCGAGCATTTTAATATTTCCATTTAAAAATAATATTGACAAGTGTGAAAAAGTGTTTTTTCACATTAGGCACTATGATATTACATCAGATGGCCATTTGAATACTTCATCCTTGGCAATGCACAAAACACCATTTCAAAATGTAATTTCCAGTTTTAAAGCATTATTTGAAGATGCATTTGTGAGATGCTGACTAGATTCTACCTTTTTCCCCCAGACCTGTCATCCACTTCTGGAGTGCTTAAAATAAAGTGCACAGATACAGAGTAAGCTGAAACAGTCAAGAAGCAATATAATACAAAAATGTTTCGAGTAAAGTGTGTTACTCAGATCTTTCTAAAGTACATTTCTCCCTTTATTCTGAAGGCCACAGCACAGACAACTCTGACTAATGCAAGTAATGGAACCAATCTCTTCCTTTGATCATCAAAAAGGTTATCTTTTTTTGTAAACTAGGTCCAACTAGTTTTGCAATCTGTTTGGAGCAAACATGAAAGGAAAAGGTTTAATTATCTTTCAATAAAGAATAATTCCTTTTCTTTTAACAAAATGATCGGCCAAGACAGCATCAGTTTGTGGCCGTCGCTGTGCATGTGACACAGATGGTGTGAGAGATGTATGTGAGATGTGATATTGGTGTACATCGTCCATCTCAGCGTAAGATGATACATCAATTTGTGTATTTAAACTAGGAGGAAAAACTAAGCCAGCACGTTGAGGCTTGTCCTAAGTGATTTATAAAATCTGCTCTCTAGTAGGGATTGACCTTTTAACTGAAGGCTGAATCATATTTACAAAAGCTTAGTGTGAAGTTTGTAAACAATCACAGATTTTCAATGGAGCTAGTCAAAATATAAATACAGAGAAATGGAGAGAGGCTTGCTGGAGATCTAGAGATATGAGAAAGCTGCTCATTCCCCCTATTTATAAACATGGATTTCCTATGTATACATTGTGATGTATCGAACATAATTTAAAGAGTTGGAAAACTGGTATTCTTACTCCACAGTCTACCTAGGTTGGATGTTCTTTGTGAGTTTGATACAGGAGTTACTGGGCGAAACTCTGGCTCGTGTGATTCAGGAGGTCAGGCTGGATGGTCATAATGGCTTCTTCTGACCTTGAAGTGCATCATTTGTGTGCTTTTTATTTTTAAGGCTTCAAAATGAGACACTTTAAAGTTGGAAAGTAAAGAGTGGAATTGAAAAGAATCAAAGTATTTGCGTCATTTAGATTTATATGCGCTGTTGGTTTTTATGTGAGTTAACTCCTGCCTGAGATCAGACTCAAAGTATTCCTCTAAGCAGGAAAGACAGATGAGGTTTTCATGAGGAACCTGGAGCTACAGAAAGAGTATGGCAAATAATCAGCGGAAAACCACAAAGAACAGTAGGAAAACAATGGGAGTGAAATAAAGATTGAATGGATAAGAAAGGGAAAAGGAGGATTATCCTGCCCCGAAGGTTAAAAGCAAGGACGCACAAGGTTCATACATCGTGAAATTAGGGAAACAAGGGAGGTTCTGAGTCATTAGTGCAAAAAAGTGACTCAAAATGTTGAGTTGTGCCGATGATTGTTACACAGCTGGAACGAAAGAAAACGAATAAGCATTAAAGTGCTAAAGGCAATGGGAAAGCAGTGACTACAGCAGCAAGAATGGATTTTTTGAGAGCAAAGGATTAGCTGAGATCCCAAAGTACAGATGGTCGTGGGTGAAATAACCACCTTCGCCTCGAGGGAGTCAGCAATGCCCATGGGTCACCCGAGGAGGAGGAATTGATATGTAACCAACTGAAGAGAAGACTAATGGAAAGCAGGTCCCAGGGAAACTTCTAAGCCTCCCTCCCAATTTCTGACTCACTCAAAAAAAAAAAAAGAAAGCAAGAAAGAAGGAATAACGTTGCTGAGTTTTGGAACAGTACAGGCAACCCTGCTGCAATTGAAAGCAAATATTAGAGAATTAAAAAGATCGTAGGTCTTAGTTAGTAAGAGTCACTGTTTTAGGGAAATGTTTAGACCAAACCTGTCGATGTTAATACTTCCATTCTCTTTTTGTAAGTACCCTGCCTTCAGAAATTGCTCGGGATTGTCAGTTCATGAAGCAAATTTTCAGTACAGAGATAAAACTCCAGATTTAGGACTGAACCCTCCGAG
>NW_009259273.1:126868-131335 GCF_000687185.1 Egretta garzetta
CTGGGACTGTAGCCCTGAAATTACCGTGATGTTTGTGGGTAGGGTCAGTGATTCTGTCAGGATAACACAGACCCAGCGTTTAACCCAAGTATTTCTTGTCTTGGAATAAAACCAACAGGCTGATTACTTCTCTATTTCTCATTCTGTCTTTTCATCTCAGCTACAAATGAAGGCGAGCGCCAGTCTGTGGGCTGCGGGACGATGTATTTTCGAGGTGGCAAAAGCCAAGGGGTGGCAGCGTTATGAGCCTTGGAAGACCTGGCTGGATCTTCTCCTGGTGCTGCCATCAACCCCTGGCAGGAGGTAATCTCTTCTCTGACACTTTCCTTCTCCTCCCACCCTCTGCCAGCCCTGTCATTGGCATTATCCATCCTGAGACAACCTGCTAGGCCTTGGTGGTTTAGGCAGAACTTAACCTCAAAACCCATCCACTGAGCCCTCCTCAAACTTGAGCTGGTGTCAAGGCATACCAGAGGGTTTTAAATATTATCTCTGGCCATGCTGAATTGCCAGCAAACACCTCTAGTGCAGACCTAACTCAAAACTGAAGGGGCTTCCCACCACTGCCTTTAACTGCACTCTTATGTCACATCAATGAAGATGAAATTAAAAAATCTCTCTTGCCACAAACACGGTATCACTGGGCTTCTGGGAGCCACCATTTTCCAGAGTGGTGGTAGGAGGCAGGGTTGGGCGCCAGGTGAGACGCAGGCGAAGGCAGAGGGGATGTAGCTGGGGAGAGTGGCTGCAGTGAAGCACAGAAGTGTTTTTCCCTCTCACCAGCAGCACCCAGTGAGCCTCTGGGCAGAGGCACCCCGCTCCTTTGGGGTGGGGAGCGGTTTTGCCTGAAGCATCATGCATGGAACATTCTCCATTAAGCCATGCTTTGTGTTCAAAAGACCTCTCTCTATGTTACGTGTGTGGCTACTCAAACTGAGCTCTTCAGACCTCTTTCCTGCAGCCAGGCTCCCATTTTGATCATATCAAGGCTGTCTGTTTTTAATTTAACCCTTCCTTTTTGAGTGGATTTGTCTTGAAAGGCATGAAAAGGCTGGGCTCCCAAGCTACCTTACCTCTTCAAGAGCCACGGGAAGGTAAGTGCATGTATTTTTAAACCGCACCAAATTTATCCCTAATGCAACACACTGAAATAAAGCTACTAACATCAATGTAGCTGCACTGACCTTTTAAATGACCCCCTAGGTTTTAAGTCAAATAAATTTCTGTTTTCCAGGGCAAAATTTCCCCATAATACCTTCAAATGATCTTAAGCGTGCAAGTAATGACAACTGGTGTTTATGTAACCAAAGCACACGTGTATTATATATGTTATTAAATCATGAAAGGGGTGTGTGTGTGTATATGGGGGGGCTATGTGTGCATGGCTACCAGCAAAGTTTATAAAGCTCTTTGAGCCTGTAGAAATGATTTTGTTTTGTTGAAGAAACAACGAACAAACTCCACAGTAGCGTGTCTACTTGGGTTCGCAGACGTGTTCAGGGGAGGTGTAAGACAGCGTCGAGGGGCAATTCTGGTCCCCCCACATGGGAAGGGAAACACAAGGTGAGTAAAACAGCCCAACCTGCTCCTTCTCCCTACCTTGCACTGACTGCAGCCCCTCCTGTTTTGTCTCCTAGATGAGCCCAGCGAGACCTCAGCTTCTCCCCAGGTTTGGGGCAGTTTCTGCCAGATCTGGGGAAAAAGCTGTGGGATCACCTCAATAGGGGACCTTGCTCCCTTGAGAGGAGGTCTCTGGAGACTCGACTCACCTGTGAACTTGGCAGCAAATAGAATTGTGTGTGTATGCAAAAGTACATAGGAATATCTGCTCCTGTGCATAGGTCTGGGCAGCCAGAAAAAAGGGCTAATCTGTGATCTGAGGGCTGGTCCTCGGAGAGGGCTGAGGGTGCAGCCGGGGCTGGGAGTGTTTGGGGTTCTGGGGGTGAGATCCATACTGCTGGGTCCCCACCACCATGGGGACCTGCAGAAGAGGGCCAAAAGGGGAAAAATAGGTAAGAGGCTTGTAGGGCAAAGAGGCCACCCTGACAGCACTGCCAGCCGATGGTGGGAAGTGAGACCTCAGCTTCTCCCCAGGTTTGGGGCAGTTTCTGCCAGATCTGGGGAAAAAGCTGTGGGATCACCTCAATAGGGGACCTTGCTCCCTTGAGAGGAGGTCTCTGGAGACTCGACTCACCTGTGAACTTGGCAGCAAATAGAATTGTGTGTGTATGCAAAAGTACATAGGAATATCTGCTCCTGTGCATAGGTCTGGGCAGCCAGAAAAAAGGGCTAATCTGTGATCTGAGGGCTGGTCCTCGGAGAGGGCTGAGGGTGCAGCCGGGGCTGGGAGTGTTTGGGGTTCTGGGGGTGAGATCCATACTGCTGGGTCCCCACCACCATGGGGACCTGCAGAAGAGGGCCAAAAGGGGAAAAATAGGTAAGAGGCTTGTAGGGCAAAGAGGCCACCCTGACAGCACTGCCAGCCGATGGTGGGAAGCACCTGGGACCCCCTTCCTGCCACAAAAAAGCCATGAAATGTTAAATTAAGAAAAAATCCCTGGGTGTGAGGACTGCAGTGCATTCTCCCCTTCCTGGGGTCTACCTTCTTTTTAGGGGACTCCTCCACAGGTGGGGGATTTATCACCTCTGTCTGCTGTCCTTGAGTTAGCACCAGGGAGAGGCGGCAGTGCCTGAAGTTCTGCTGCCCAGTTTGGGGCTGGGTTTTGCTGCTGTTGCTCACCAAGACAGCAGCCCCATTCCCCCCTCCCCAGCTATACCCTAAATCAAGAGGGACTCTGAAAAGCAGCCCCTTTCCATGTGGCTGTCAGGTCAGCAAGCTCCTGCCTGAGTCCTAAAGCTGTGACCCAATCTGGATGAAATTACATGTTTTTAATCTTTCGGATCTGCTTTATATATATATATATATTCACACCCCAGTGATGTGTAAAGCCCCAGCCCTCCCGGAGAAGCAATCTCAGCTGATGAAATGGCCAGTCAAGCGGCTTACGCGCCTGTGGCCGTGCTCCCTCCATTAACAAGTTGGGCATTAGACCCGTTTCATCACTCTTAATTCATTTGCTTACTCATTTGCTCCTCAGAGCCTGTTCGTATTTTTAAACCCCTGGCCAATATCCCAGGCTGATGCTGAAATGGGTGTTTCAGGAGGGGGATGCTGCAATGGATTTTATTTTTAATTTTTAAAAAATTTTTAAATAATTTTTATTTTTTATTTTTTATTATTTTTTTTTCCTGGAGGAAAAGTGGGAGTTTTGCTGGCAGCTCCGTGGTAGATGAGCCTTTTCCCAGCCCTGCACCTCCCAAAGCGCTCCCGCCTCAGCGCAGCGTTGCACCCGCATCCATACTGGGTGGACAGGGATGTATAGCTATAGATACACATATATGTCGCTTAAGTGCGTGATGAGCGCCCCGCGCATGGGCACTGCACGCGTAAACCGCAGCGTGTGCGTGGCTGCAACACGCACCGCCTGTGCACGGCGGGAAAAACGCCCCGGGGGGGTATTCCTGGTGAGACGGGCAAGGTCGCCGGGACCCCCCTGCCCCGAGTTTTGGCCCGGTGGAACCGCTGGAGGAGCCACATCTGCACCTTCCCAGCTTGCAGGTGTCCTAACCAGACCTTCTTAAAACCTGTTCCTAAACCCCGGAGGGATCGTGCCCGGCGGCGGCGAGGCAGCACCGCTGGAAAACTCGGGCGCTCCGAGTTCCAGATTCATTAAAAGCGGACGATTGCCATTTCTATTCTTTTAAAGGTTTTTCCTCATCTATTTACCATTTACCAGCTCATCCATATGGAAGGCATGGCTTACCCTGAGAACTGTACTTTTAGGACTAATTGATTCTGGTAATTAATTTGTTCTACCTGCCGGATCAGATGGAAATGCTGTCCGTGTGCCCAAGGATTAGCACTTGCCTTTCTAACATCTTTCTTAATTATCTAATAGCATGGGTTGCGCGAATTCTGGCTCTATTAGAACACTTTTACTATTAACGGTAGTGATTGGAATTGTGATGACAACTCGATTTCAACAAATTAGAGCTTAAAATCAGGAGATGAAGGAGAAGTGCCTTCTTTTAATTTCCCTGAGTTTAACACCAATAATTAGAGCAATTTTCTGAGATGCGAACCGAAATTATCTCGGCTATGATGTGGTGTATCACCCTCATTTTAGCAAATTGACTCCGGGGAAATGAATGTTACAGATTACGGGGAGGAAAAAAAAAAAAAAAAAAAAAAAAAAAAAAAAAAAAGATAAGTGTTAGCACAACACAGAGCGGGGAATGGACGGGAACAAAACCCCAACGGGGTGATGACCCGATCGGAAAGGCAGAAGCTGCCAGCGGGGGGACAAGTTCAGAGCGGAGCGTGGGACAGGTCGGCAAAACGCCACTATTTTTTTTTCCCTGCAAAATTTTTCACTTTTTTTTTTTTTTTAAAAAAAAAGGAGAAAA
>NW_009259273.1:132844-133549 GCF_000687185.1 Egretta garzetta
GCCCGGGTCTCCGCCGTGTGTCCCCCCAGGAGTGCCGGTGCCAGCCCTCTTCCCGCACCACGCTCCCGCCGAGCTGCCCGGGAAGCACTGCCGCCGCCGCAAAGCCCGCACCGTTTTCTCCGACTCGCAGCTCTCCGGCCTGGAGAAGAGGTTTGAGATCCAGCGCTACCTCTCCACGCCCGAGCGGGTGGAGCTGGCCACGGCCCTCAGCCTCTCCGAGACCCAGGTACCGGGGCGCCGGGACGGGCGGCACCGCGCCGAGGAGGGGTCTGGCACCCCTTCCCCCCGCCGGCAGCCCCCCCTTCCCTGTTTAATTTTTATTCCTTTGTTTTTTCTTCCTCTCCTTTCTTCTTTCCTTCCTTCTTTTCTTCCTTCTTTCCTTCCTTCTTTCCTTCTTTCCTTCCCACTTTCTTTCCTTCCTTCTTTCCTTCCTTCTTTCCTCCCTTCTTCCTTTCTTTCCTTCCCTCCTTCTTTCCTTCTTTCTTTCCTTTCCTTCCCTCCTTCTTTCCTCCCTTCTTTCCTCCCTCCCTTCCTCCCTTCTTTCCTCCCTCCTTTCCTTCTTTCCTCCTTCCCTTCCTCCTCCCCCTCTCCTCAGGTGAAAACCTGGTTCCAGAACCGGCGGATGAAGCACAAAAAGCAGCTGCGGAAAACCCAGGACGACCCCAAGCACCCGGGCGGCGAGGAGAGCCGGGAGCCGAGCTCCCC
>NW_009259273.1:134342-134646 GCF_000687185.1 Egretta garzetta
CTCCAAAGAAACAGGTAAGACCAAAATTACCGTTTATTTAATTCCGATATGGGGAAGGGAAGGGGGGGAGCGTCACGAATAACTCGATCCTGCCAGGGCTGCTCGGAGCAAAGGCAATCCCAGCTGGCAAAGAGATTTTTCTACAGCTTGGAGAACCACCTCCGTCGGCAGCCTGATTGCTTCACGGCTTCCAGGTGCGAATCACCTGCCGGATACTTTTCCTCTCAAAGAGCCCCAGAGCTGCTCCCAAGTTTGCCTCCTGCTTCCCCCCCTCCTGCGTCTCCCCCAGCGCCTCCCCGAGCCC
>NW_009259273.1:134712-135013 GCF_000687185.1 Egretta garzetta
TGCTTGCTCAGATGTTGTCTGTGCAGCCCCCGCTGCACCAGCAACCCGGTGGCATGTCGGTGTCTCGTTAGGCTATTTAAATTTTTGTTTGTTTTCCTTAAATTTTGTTTCTTTTAACGGGAAGTTTATTTGGGTGTCTGGTGTCGTTAGCACTTTCAGGGCATTTTGGATTATGGGACATGCGGTTTTGTGAGGGAAAATGTGTCCCTGTTTAATATATAAAATACAGATGATTGAAATGTGTATGTTTGCTTCCTTTTCATGGGTTTCCCTTTATGTTTTTTACATGAAAAAAAATAAA
>NW_009259273.1:135025-143741 GCF_000687185.1 Egretta garzetta
GGGGGGGGGGGAAGGAAATACCCAATACTCAACATCTGTCCAGAAAATGCCTAGGTTTTTTTTACATGGTGTTTATAAATACTTCCAGGACAATAATTTTCAACAACAAATTTTGCCAAAAGGCCACCCACCTCCCTAGAAATTATAATTCGGAAGGTAACCCAACTGATTTCCTCCTAAAGCCTCGGTGTGATCCAAAGCACCGCGGAGAGCCAAGCGCAGGTCATTTCACATCGCCACGTCGCTGGCTGGAAACGCTTCTCCCCGCTCCGTGGCTCTTCCCTTCCCTCGGCACCTACCCAGCTGTAGGCAGGGAGGTGATGGAAACTCTCTCAAAAAACCTTCCGGTTCGATGCCATCGCCCACCTGCATCCGTGCTCGGTCGCCCACCGAGCGTTTTGTTTGTTTTGCTCTGTGCTGATTGTCAGCCTTCCCCGAGTGCGCATTTCATTAGGAACTATTAAAAGTGATATAAAAGAGAAGCTCTCCCATCATATTTACATGACAATTTTTTTCTGACCGGGTCTACTGCTGCTGTTCCCAGGGCCAGGCGCTGTGCACCGCGATGTGCGGTGGGGTACGGACGCCTGCCTTGGAGCTGGCCTGGCAAATCGTGCTCTGCCGCGGGGGTCAGTGGCTTCACACCGGCCACTCAGGTGGACTTGTCTTTGGTAATAGGATTGGGCAGCAAAGTATTTAGAGGAACACGAGAGAAATCCCTTTAGTTTAGTGAGAGAGAATATTAGGAGCAAGTTTAAAGATGTGAACATTAAAAAAAAAAGGCACCTGAGTGAAAAGGGATATTAAAAATCCCATTTCTTTACATTCTTGTGTGATTCCTTTTACTCATGCAAAGAATTGTTCATTCTTAGTACTGTTACTAAAGGCAAAAGCATGTAAAAATACTTAGAGCTGGAAAGAACACAAAGAAAAAAGGAAGGAGAAAGTAAAAATAGAAGATTAAGACTCACAAGTGACAGCAGTTTTGGGGCACAGACGTGCAAAAGCCACTTGTGCATTTACACCGCTCTCTTGCAAGGCATCCGGTGGATGTCAAGGGGATGGTGGTGTCAGCCAGCGGGTGCTGCCAGGCTCTGCCCTCCCAGCGCAGATGGAGGAGTGTGATCAGATGCTGCGGAACCAAGTGTGTTCCCACTGCACCAAACACCCCAAAAGTTAGCGCTCGTCTCCGTTGCAGCGGCAGGGCCTGGGGCATTTGCACACCCATGGGCTGGAGAATATTTACAGTCTGATGGTGGTTCTGGAGGGAGGGAAGGTTCCTGGGATTCGGATGAAGGCACTGGGATTATGCCCAGGACCAGGCTCCGCAGAGCAGGACTGTTCCTGTGTCACAGCCCAGACAGCGCTGCAGGTGACAGCAAGTGAGGTTGGGGCAGCTAAAACCCAGAGGTATCCTCACCTCGATCCCCTGGGCAGGGCCGTGTTCGTGGGTGCCCTTTAGCAGTGAGGTGCCGTGGTTTCTCTGGGGCACAGAGGTGACAAAGAGCCTGTTCCCCTTTCTGCCACCAGCTTTATCACACTTGGGACATGCCAGGTCTAGGAGGAAGGGTCAGAATATGAATCAAATAACACTTAAGTCTCTGCTGCTTCTCCCCTGCCACTACAGGAACTTTCTTCTTCACAAAGTATTTATGCTGGTCAATAAAATCCACAAACACCCACCTATCTTCCTCTCTCTGTGGTTCTAGACACCTTGGCTAACATTTAAAATGACCATCATGTTTAAAACCAAAGCCGCTGATGGCTAGCAACTTCAGTGATAAATACCTGCCGAATGTGAACCACCCAACCCCAGGGAAGCCCCCAGCCCAGCCCAGCCACTGCAGTGGTGAGCAACGAGCCTTGCAGGTAACAGGAGGTGGCTTTGGGAAGAGGCTGCTTATCCCAGAAAGTTTGGTGCAAAGGTAAAAACCCCTGGGACTGAGACAGAGGAAGGGAACAGTCGCTACCTGAGGCATCCCCTCCCTCCCCAGCCAGCTCCTTCCAGGCTGGGAAGCAACGCCTGCCGGGCTGATGCAGTCTCTAGGCCACCTGGGCAAGCTTTTGGGAAGAGGCTGTCGTGTGTGGGGAGGTCCTGGGAAGAAGGAAGGGCTGGGGAGATGTTTTGTTTGTTTATCTCAGAGATTTTTCTCTTAGAACAAGTGAAATGAGTTTTTATTCCCAGGTCTTGACCTATTCAGTGACAACTGCTAACTTTTTCCTGCTCTTTGCTGCTCTCCCCAAATAGTCTGAGGAGTAGGGGAAAGATTCTTTAGGGCTGATGCTTTTTTTTTTAAATATTTATTTGTTTGTTTGGAAAATGCTGGGGTGGAAATGGCTTGCAGGAAATAATTGCTGGAAATAGGAAACCTTGGTGGATTTCCTATTTTTCAAGAAATCCACTGAAGTATTGATTTTTGTTAAAATTCTTCTGTGAGTTTTTTTGCACTTATATTGTTTCCTGTTAATTTATTTAACCTATGGCTGGGCCCAGCAAGTCATCCAGGCATTATGTGTGCTATGTAAAATCCTTTCTACAACTTCCTCTCATTGTTTCTCTGCTGGCTGATGGACTTTGTGCAATTTTTTCCGTGGGTTTTCTGCAGTGAAGTTTCTGCAGATGTGGGCCCTGCCGAGGAGCAGAGGAGGGGTAGGTGAACGTAGAGAGGATGCTGACTACGGCACTGTGAACTCCCGAGTGTTGCAGCCTCCTGAACCGATGACTTCTTCCTCTCTTCTAGTCACAATAACAAACAGCACCGCCTTAATTAACTGCAAACTCCTGCTCAGATGGTCTTTCTTGGCTTAAAAACTGGGTTGTTTCTGTCTTGGATTTATCTTGTTTCTATAGCATAATAAGCTTAGATGAAACGCTTCTGGCTCCATTGCTAGAAGTGCCTTGGGGTTGCTGCAGCTACTGACCTGGTCGGTATTTGCACGACAGGAGCAACACATTGCGTGGATGATAAAGGCAGGTGGGTGTAAAGTGTATGCTTAAGAGAAGAGGGGGTGATCCCACAGCGGGCAGCAGTGCCTTTCCTACCTGTTAGGGTACAGCCAGCCTGTCAAGGAAGCAGCTGGGTTTAACTCAGGAGAATGAGATAACTCTATGATACAGGTTTCTGAAATGTCAGGAGCAAAGGCAAGCTGACCAAACTTGGTGACTCACTTGGTTCAGCTATTGCTGAGACCACTTAACTTGCTTTCCAAAAGTAAAGACTCAATATTGAGTTGAGTATCTTGTTGGCTTTGCTGTGGCTGCTGGAACAAACCCTTAAGTGCTCCTAGCAAACTAGCCCTGTGGTATTACCTGCAGCTGCCCGCTCTGCGCTCACGATTATGCAAAGCTCTTGCTGAGCTGCTGGATGCTTCTTTAGCATCTGCTCTATCCAGGTTTTTGGCTCAGTATCACTTCCGTTCAAAGCAGGCTCTTCTGTAAGGCAGGCTGCTTTAACTCACCCTTGCCAGCTGTCACCAGTGGAGATTCACCGCCTTCACCTATCGCTGCGATTTTGTGCATCTAGTGCCCTTTCTCACACCACACCGGCAGTCACCAGAGTCGGTCCTCTCTTCACGTGCCTGCTCATTCTCACCCAGAGAGCACTTAGGTTTGGGCAACATGCAAAACAACATGCAAAAAAGGCGAATTCTTTGTGCTGCTACGATTTACTGCAGAACTGATCCCTAATGGGAGATGATGATCAAGTGCTTGGCTTGTGGGCTGTTTGGACGTTCTCGCTCGTTCGTGCCTATTTGAAGTATTCAATGACTGCAGGAGTTAGACATAACCTCGTCTGGTTTGCAATCCTCGCCTTTGACAGCTTGTCTTTAGGGATGCGATGATGGAACATGGCTTTTGGGCTCTGTCTTATTTAATGTTTTTAACTGATAAAACTATGTTTTTGTCAGAGTCAGCAGCCCACAAGCCAGCTGTTCGTACCTTTTGTGAGACGGTGGTGGGCAGCCCACCTCAGTTACCTTTGAAAGAAATGTGATGGTAATGTAAGATCTTGCAGCAGCTTTGCTCCTGAACAGAACTGATGCCGGGTCTTTGACCACTGAAGGTGGTCTCAGCTTCTGTACTTCCTGAATCTAAAATATTAGGAGATGGTGGCACTGGAAAGGGCCCGCCAAGTAAATGTTGAGAGGTTCTACGGGGTGGTGTACACGAATACATTTCTGCCCCTGTGAAGGCAGCCTGGGCTCACAGCGAGTACCGCTGTGCTCCCTGATAGCTGTGCTGGAGCAGGCAGGCAGGCAATGGCCGGCAGGTTCTACTCCAGCTCAATCTCTCTCTGAATACTTAATGCAAAATTCAAGGCCTATTTCTTATTTAAATTCCTTGCCTTCCTAATTTGAAAGACATTAAGTTTTGGCCTTTGCTTTTAAGCAGATGGATGCTCATCATTTACTTGTATGTTCCTTTTTTGTGCCACCATATCTGTTAGGTGCAGGAAAAATTTGCATTAGTATTGAGGTAGATCAAAAGATTTTCTTTCCACATACGCTGCAAATAATGTCTTTTTCTGGGAGAGGAAAAAAAACCCCAGCCCAGTCCTTTCCAAATGGTTTGTGGGATGATCACGGTCAGTGTTTTTAAAAAAAAAATCGATCCCCCCCTCGCTCCGATGCAGCATCCTGTAAGTATACATTTTAGCATGGGTTTAGTATTTAAATGTTTCCTAAAAGTTCATTGTTTTATTAAAAAAAACCCAAACGAAAGACACCACCCACCCAGAAAGATCACCCTAATTTATGGGAGCTCTAAAAGGTAGCAGGATGACAGATAGGGAGGAAGGTGATCAATTAAGACATTAAGCATTTTGCACCACATGGACGCATCTGCATGTCAGCCAAATAATAAGGCCATCAGCTCATTTTCAGGGGGCTGTTGCCTACTTCAACTCAATCCTCAGATCAAAGAGAAAATGTCTGCTTGCATTTTCTAATCAGAAAAGGGATGCTAATTTAGGTTCCTTAATGTGTGGTGGTAAGAGACTTCTTCAATTAACTGAATTCTATAGCTCAGAAAATAAAAAAGGGGGATACAAAGGGAGTCAGGCTGGAAAGGCAGAAGTTCTCATTAAATCAAAGGTCCAATATTCATTACCTCCAGCATCTGGGGCTAAGAACTAAACATGGAGATCATCAAAGGGGGTTTAATGGGTTAAATTGAGAATATAATCTAATTAAAATATTAGATACAAGTAAATAGCTCTTTGATATTCATCTGAAGGTTTCATTAAAATAGGTACTTGAGGTTTGTATTAAGGGGGGATTATCACTTTTAAGCAGAAACAACAAGTTGAGGTTCCCTAATCAGAAATGCTTCAAAGTGTTACCATTCGGTTTAAAAATAAAAAGTAGAAAAGCAGCAACTGGCAGAGCATGGGAACATTTACCCAGGCTAGCTTGATAAATCATACCACAGGCATGCACATGCTACAGAGAGGGGGCAGATGCCGTTCCCAAAGGCGAGGAGAAAGGAGGCTGAGGCAGAGGATGGTCCTGTTCCAGAAGCTGCAGTGGGCATTTGAAGATGCCAAACATTCCCCCTGCAGCCTGACCCACATTCCCCACGTGGGAAGACACTTCTTCCACCAGGTTTCCCCCAAAGATGAGGTAGGAAACAAACTTCTGCCTGCCAAGTCTAACAGCCTAACTCGGCACGGGCGGTGGGAGGCAACAGACAGGGTGGAGAGCTTCCTATCTCTCAGGTGGGTCAGGAGGGCTTTAGAGAAGGGAATGTGTCCTTCTTCCATGATGGAGAGATGCAGTATGGTGGTCAGTTTTTCCCACACTAGGCTGGAAACCTGACTGGAGATCCTGCAGGGTGTATTTCAGCAACTTCAGGAGGACTGAGGCATCCCGAGGACTGTAGGATCTAGGTCAAGCTCACCCAGGACTCTATAAAATGAAAGGTATAGGACTTTTCCAGCAATATATGTCATACCTCCAGTGCCTTGACTTCACTGTACACCTGCTGGAAAATGATCTTTCCTGTGAGACATTCAGCCAATGAAATGTTAACCCAGAAATGTGTTAAGTCTTACACATTTCTATCTTTACCTTTAATAAAAGGTGCATCTAGAAAGAGAGAAAGCCATTTCAAAGATACTCTCTTTTATGCCCCACCTTACTTTTCCATCATTAGCCTCCTTCAAGGAGACTTGAACCCTTTTTTTTTTTTGCCCAAAGAATAATTCTCTCTCTCCTCCCATACAAAAGGGGACATAATGCACTGGATAAAGAAATTACACATAATCACAAGGTTGTTGTTTTTTTTTTTTCCTGTTAACTAGCCTATTTTCTAAGAGATTTCAATGTGTTTTCTTCAAAATTCCCTTGCTGTGTGTTCTAATCACATTTCATATGTTGACTTAATTCATAATTTACTAAGTTAAAGAAATGGAACCATCGTAAGAAACCCATCTGTTTGTTGTTATTTTTATAGATTTAATCTGTTAAAAGCTGTTTCCTCTCAAACATGTAGCTCTCAATTATCCTCAGTTACTCAATCTATTTTCCAACTGCTTCTGGCTAATAACAGATTGTCTGCATGATCAGCCAGTACTTGTTTTGAATTTTTTTGTTCCAGATGAAGCTTCAAAATTTTGGTCTTGACGTGACAGCTATTCACTAACAGATAACAGAGTAATATTTGAATAATTAGCATTGTATCATTACCAACTGCTGTGTTTGGTGCATGTTCTTGGTTTTTTCTTACCAGCAATGGATTATTTTTTGTCTTTACTTCTGGACTCTGCTCTTCAAAAAGAGAAACATTGCTGGTATTAAGATCACCAAATGAAACTGATGTTTATTTGTAATGTTTTGTAGTTATGCCCATATGTTTGACGTGCCTAAAAATGATCCAGCTGTGACAAGCCAACAGCTGGTTAGTCTGAAAGATACAACTGCTAGATCAGTTGACTTCAAAGCAAAATAACCACAGAGATGACCACATTTAAAATGCTACATATGCAACCGTTTATTTTTAAAAAATAGGTATAGTAGAACTGATTCTAAAATTTATCAATGATTAAACTTAAGCCACTTTATATTTCAATGGGGTGGTAAATCAATATGGTCATAGTTCATAATGAAGTAGTTCAGACATTTTTGCCTTGAAGATATCCCCAATAATTTCAAAATAGTTATAAGATATGAAGGGTTCTGAAAGCAGCTACAACTCGCTTCTCCTTCTCGTGTCTATTCTGCAAAGTTTCCAAGGATGCAATTTGAGGTAAACTGTCTCCATTCAAAGTCTGTGGCAGAACTCTTTCCTCTTTCACCTCTTCATCTGATTGTCTTGCCATGAAAGTCTTTGGTCTGGGAATCTTCTTAGCATATTCCAGTGCCTAAAACCATGAAAAATGGGGTAACTGATTAAGAGAAAACCTGACCAATATTTCCAAGAAAATGTAGGTGTTTCTATGTTGAGTCAAATTAATAGCTCTTCTAGTTCCTGATCTTGTTTCTGGCAGTGTTCAATCTAGATGCTTTGCTGGTGACTGCAAGGAACCACTGCAGTGGGCAAAATAACCCACCTCAAGGAGATTTGCTTTCTGACACCACCGGAGGCCACCTTAAATACTGAAGCAGTGTTTTTTCTTTAAAAATGAAAAAATATTAAGTTTATAAACATAATCTTTTTTTTTTTTTTTTTTTCAGTCTCATTAAGTTCTTGTCCTCAGTCATACCTTATTCTCCTGGTCAATATGACAAGCATGGGAACTGACTACTTCTATGACAAATTCTAAGGAACAGATGTACCGAAAGGCCTAGGATGTTAAAACAAGTTTTGAAATGAAGTCTAGGTAATTGTTTACATTCTCTGGAATGTGATTTAATATAATCCCTTGCCAAATTCCTTTTTGGTTAATGTCAAAGATAACAGTTATGAACACAAAAAGATTTCTGAACAAGTGAGGATGGTAGTAGACATGTCAACCCCTAACAGGTAACTGTTTCGGAGTAAAACAAAGAGTTGTGTCTCACAGAGTCCTGTTACAACCATGCATATTCTGTTGTGACTGGAAATTTCTTTACCCAGTCTCTGCAGTGCCCAAATGTACTATACAGAGAATATGAACAGCAGCATGAAATAAACCCCCATTCCAGTTCTTTTCTACTTCAGCCCCTCTGAATATGTACATGCTGAACAAATATACTGTGAAGCAGAGGGAAAGGAGAGCACTAATGGAATACCGACAGGGACAGCATATCCTGAAGAACTGTACTTCCCATGCTGGCTGAGTGTTTCCTTTTATCACGCTCTTTTCTGTAGCAGTATGTACGTAAACTTGCATGTGTGAACGTGAGACGTAAAGATTATATTGTGCAAACAAGAAGTATGTAAGTTCTATTTAACTGGGCTTAGGTTCTACTGCTTGATAGGCTTAACTTTCAAAATTAAAACTGTGAGTACTCAAACTGTTGTTCTAGATCTGCCATGTCTCACTGAAGCTGAGCGGGGCGGTGCTGAAAGAGGAATGCAAAGCGGATACTGGTAAGAGTATCAAATAGTGCGGAATGATGTATGGAACTGGAAGGCTGTCTTGCAGAAGGAATGGAAATGGTATTACAGATATCCTGAAACTGAGAGAGCCCTGGTTTAACCTGGGACATTTTTTGGTGTCTGTGTTTCAGTTGCATGTATTTGGAAACACCTGTTATGTCTCAGGTGGAAGTTGCATTATCTCACGTTCTCAGT
>NW_009259273.1:143761-161410 GCF_000687185.1 Egretta garzetta
AGAGTGTCTGGGAAGTCTTCTGAAGGAATCCAAAGCCCTTTTGACATCCAAAGAATGCACTTGCATCTCTTTGTGGTTTATGTGTGGTTTGGAAATAAATGCAAGTAACTGAAAAATTAAATGGATATTAAACTCCAAAACTGTTTTCCTGAAGTATGCAGTTCTCATTGGTCACCTGGGAGAAATACCTGCTAGTGTGTGTTCAGCACCAGGCAGGTGAGCTCCCGCAGAACTGATTGGGTAAAATACATGCTATTTCCAGAGCTTTATTACTTCCTGCAACAGGGGAAATGTCCTCCCTTTGTTTGTTTGTGTATGGCACTGTCAGGTAGTCAGATGTTACTCATTTGGGCTATTTTTGAAGGCCACTGAAGGCTAAAGTGATGTTATATAGGCTTGAAAAGTAAGACCAATTACTGTAGCTATGCAACTGAAGTGAAAAGAGTTTGCGAGTGAGCCTGACAGGCAGGTGGATAATAGGCTAACAAGAGGATATCTGTGGTCCATTAGAAAAGCGCACTTTGCAGCAGTGTGGCCTCTACTGCTGATGAGAAGCAGAGCACGTGCTGCACTGGGTAATGTTCCTAGGGGGGTCCCACTCTCCGTTATTCCCACCCTTTCCCCAGGAAAACACCACTAGCTGTTTAAGCCAAGTTGAGTGCTGGTAGCTTGGACAGAGTACAGCTCCGTTTCCACTTGATACACTCTCATGGAAAGCAAGGCAGATGTATGGACTGAAGACTGCTGTTGGCAAAGAAACCAGCAACTCCTGGCATAATCTACAGCCATAACAGCATAGATGCACAGATGAGCACTTGCCGGGATCCCATGAGAGTAGAAGTCCTCAGAGTAGTTAGAAGGAAAATCAAAATGGAGAAACTACTATAGCCTACTGTGAGTTAAATTTGTGCTTTTCTTTTTCTTTGTGCAAAGTCCAGGATCTCTCCCTGCATGTATTTTAAAGGGACTCTGTTCTTACCTTCTGTCTTGACACTGAAGATATGACCTGGGGTTTTGTGGGTAACCTCTGAACCGAAGCAATGCTTTTCATATTGTGTTCCTTAACTTGCTTTGCATATTCTTTTTGTCGCTTTAACTTCTCTTTCTGACAAATGGAAAAAAGTGTATGGTTAATTCAATGTCTCAGTGGATCCATTAATGAAACACTTTCTACTGGAGTCTTCCATTTACACCTCTGTTGCTGTTTAACCTGGCTATGCTATTGATCATTCCTTGGCAGAACACAACAGGAAATCCTGATAAATGGCACAGCTTTTTTAGTCACTCTTCATTTTTAAGAGCTGCTTCTTGGACCGTATTGAGGATAGAGCTCAACAGAAATGTGACAGATGTCTCTTTATTCTGAATGTGTCAATGTATCTGTTCAGTTCTAAATTGGCTGTGCTCATTTCTGTGAGCTTTTGCGATGACTTTTAAAACTTCTGTACTTGCTTTTAAGGCCCTGAATGACATGCTTCATTTGCTTAACTGATATTCTGTGTCTTCATATTTCCAGCAATTCATTATGCTCAAATTCAGCAGTACGCTCTACCTTGCCCCTGTTATCAGCCAATGTCAATTATTTCCTTTCAATGCAATGAGACCCCAGTGGCATGCCAGGCTCCAGAAGTGTTATGATGGTGTTAAAAACGCACAGAGTCCTGGGCTATGCATCACACTGTCCATTCCAATGTCAGATCTCTTATCTGTTTCATTCATGGACAGGAGGAAGAAAATACAGGGGATTCTCAATGACTCCAAAGGGATGATCATTTTATCATTTTTCCTTCCTGCTGTCCTATAATGACAATGTTTCTATAAAGAATGCCATATAAAGCAACTGTTGTCAGATTAATAGGGTCTCAAAGTATGCAGGACGGAGTTTGCAGCACCTTAAATATACAGCTGCTACCAGACCCTCGTTATCAGCAGAGAATAGGTAAAATGATACCAACTGTTACGATACTTGTTCTGACCATTCTGTCTCCATTTCAACAGGGGTATTGCACATTCAGCTATTTTCTTCTTGTATTTACACAACTTCTTCTTTTACTTCCACTTTGAAGGTTAGGCAGTCCTTCTACATGGGGAATGACAATGCAACTCAGTCACACGGGTGTATAATTTACTGATGTGCAATTAGCCCTGGTGAATTCTGTGAACTACTCCCTGTTCCTGGAACTACAAAATTAGAGGGTTAAAATTATCCACAATACAGTTGTCTTTCCTTCTATTTGAATTGCCCCTTAGGATCTCAAGCTAGACCTAGAGTCAAGGACATAAAGTACCAGACAACCGTAAGTTGCTTCCCAGCAGTGATTTCTTTGCCATTCTCCCCTGCCTAAGTTCACTTTGCACAACTGAAAAGCAGATGATATAATAGGAACCGCTTACTTTCTCTTTGATTGCTTCATAGTCAGGTCCAAGGCCTCCAAGCTTCACGTTCAGGTTTATGTAGGCTTTTGAGCTACACGGCTGAAAAACAAACAGCAGTGACAGATTTTCCTTTATATAATTTCATGGAGAGCATAATTAAAGCAAGTTTTGTAGTGGACACCCAAGATAAGAGCAGGATTCAACACGCAGTCTCAGTCTTACCTCTGGCATGTCTCATTTTAAGGATGGTAAGTGACCAAAAAGATTGAGTTAATTGCACAAGTCAAATTACACTGTATTCCCTTTGAATCTAGGTGGGTAATTGCCAATCATCCAAATCACAAAGCAATACTTTCTCAGTCAAAAATTATCTTTTGTGAGCTTTATTTTTAAACAGCTTAAAGTGACCCATTTGACATTAAAATGAAACTCCAAAGAAACTGCTATAAGAGAAGCAGATAAAAGTACCTGATTTTGGTGGTAAAAAACTAGGCAAATGTTATTAGTAATAGTAACCTTTCTTTGTTCTCAAAACTGCAATGGAAAATTGTTCACAGACAGTTTAAAAAAAATGCTGCATGACTTGCAGCATAGCAAAAGCTTTACAAGTGCATACAGAAGATGAGTGATGGGTGATGCCATTTCAATACTTCATGACATTAACTACAAAGACCCCAATAATTCCAGAATCTTTTAAATCTCTTTCAAGAACACTAGATTAATTTTTAGGAGTGGACAAAGTTTTAAAAACTTGTCAGTGGAAACTCATTAGGATCAACTCTGTAGTAATTTCAATCACAGAGTAACGCAGAAACACCAAGAAACTTCCACATGCAAATAAAATGTGGGTTTCTTCAAAGGGCATGTTCAAGTTAAACTCAACTGCAGAGAAACTAGTTCTATGCACTGAATTTTCTATTTGATGTTTTTTTGTGTCAGTTATCCCTATTCTTTTGTGATATACTTGCACCTAACTTTAAGGTACTGTGAAGAGTTAATAATTTAGCTGTCTACAACAAAATCAGCGTTTTCTTACTTCATGTGATGACTGCATTTGTTTATTAGGAAAAGATGGATTTTTCTGTGAGACATAACCAGTCTTATTCTCTGTGCCATTCCTCACATATGATGCCTGAGAAAGCTACTGAAATTACAGGAGAGAAACAATGGTTTGAACTCAGGGGAGCAGAAAGGGAAGGAAATCTGCCCTTCAGTTACTATCATAATCCAGCTAATTCTTCTTAGAGGCATTCAAGCAGCAATACACAAACTGCCTCCTAGATGAAACACATGAGTAATTATTCCAGCTTAGTTTGTCTGCCCTGAGTCTTGGAGCTGACTTCTTAAACATTTAATTTGTCATGGACACACAGGGATACCTCTATGCTGTTCCACTGCATCTGTGTTAAGTGGTTACAGTATGAAACCGGGCACACAGAAAAGACAAGAAGAACAAAGTTTTAATAAGGACCAAAATGGGATCATCAGGAGACTTGTAATAATGTTTATGCCGTTAGCTTTACAAATCCTCTAAGTTTGTTGTTGTTCAGTTTGATTCCCTTGGAAACCAAGAGATTTGAGTTGGATAGCAAATGAGCATGACCAGGATAATGGTTTGCTCGGATCTGAGGCCTGGCTACCTGCTGGTTTATACAAATAGCTTTATTCTAAATCATTTTATCACTGGATAACTTAAAGGACAAACACTGCTCTGTGTGTTCTTAGAGCTAATCAAGACTGAAAGTGACACAGGGAGAGGTGGTGGTGAACTGCCTTGCTCTAGACTAAAATGATTTTAGTGTCTGTTTCCACCTTTGTTCCTTGGTTTTTAATGCTCTGGGCAAGTTCAGTGTGTGTCAGTGTGCTCTCTGTAACAACAAAATGTTTCTCAGTCCCCATTCCTTTTTTTTTTTTTTTGTGAATATCTTTGGATTATTAAGGAAAAACATATTAATTGGAGGGAGAAATAGAAATGTAAACCCATCCAATCCACATCTATTTGCTTACCTTCTTGCTGACTTTAGGCTGGTTTTGCTTTTCCATTTGCATGAGATATCCTTCCGAGTTGCTTCTGCTTATTTTCACTTGATTTCCTTCACCGCTCTCTGGATCTACCTCTGAACCACCTTCTACCTGCGGGATTATAGGTGGAAGTAGGCTGAACAAGTGCCTGTGAGCTAAATGAGCTTCTGTCAAACGAGTCATTGCTTGGTGATGTTGCTCCATCATTTGTGCAAATTGGGAGGTTGTACACGGGGCTGTTGGTGAGCTGTGAACAGAAGATTGAGAAGGACTCAAAAAAGAAAGAGGGGCAAAAATAAGAATCTTTATTTGTATATAGCAGATAGCTCAACAAGCAATCTGTGCATGGAATGATCCTTGCTCACAGAATATACTGAGGACATGAAGATGGAAAGATGGGTATTTCATAGTGACTGACTTTTGCTTTAAACTGTTTAAAATAAATGGAAAAAATATAGATGGGGAAACTTTCAGCCTGATGCAAAGCTAGCTTAAGCCAATGAAAACTGCCTTTGAATGGCTTTGGATTGGGCCTGCTGAGTACTGAAAGAATTAATTGTTCATGTGAAATAAAACCTTCATTTTTATCAAGGCAGGTGAAATTCTCCATAACTAAAGATTTTCATGCCCTTCCCCATGTATAGCGAGCCAGAATTGGCACGGGAATGACTCTGGATATTCACCCTGCAAGACAAGTTCTGATATAACTCTATGCAGCTAGCAGTAGACTTAGTTTATGCACAGTGCTCTTTGCTATTTATTTTCTAAACTTCACCTTCTAGCCTTTTGGAAGGAAACTTTCAACTGTGGGAAATTCTATGTGCAAGAGAGCCTGGAGTACAGAACTGTCCGTTTCCAATACCATATTTAAAAATCAATAGTTATAATGAATCTTAAGTTAGTAGTAATCTATAGTGGCAGGTTTGTAGCGAAATAATTTTATACTTTGGACTTCAAAACATTTTCTTGTCCATTTCTATTTTTTTCTGGGCATCATACTGTTATGATAATACTGTTTCAACACTTATATCCTTACCATAAACTACTGATACCATAGTTCTGATACCTTTTATCCACATAACTGTGTCTTTTGCAACCCCGAAGTGATATTTGATCCTTCACCAATTCTTGAAAGTTGGCATTAAAAGTAGATGAAATATTCCTCTGATTTGGATGTGCTTGACGATTGGTACTGTGGTCTCTTGCAGAAAGCTGCACCATGACATGGTTATATAAATGTTCCTGGTCACGTCGAAGTCCGTTTGGAGAATCATGCTGATATTTCTTGTTCTCCGTGCTGGTATATGCTGGAGATATAACCTCTGCTGGGTTAAAGGTATGTAATGTTGGACGAAAAGGATAGGTAGATGTGGTAAAATCCTGATTAACAAAATGTCTTGCATCTGGGAAATTATTTAAGCAAGTATTTGAATTTGCTGCTATATTAGTGTCAGGGCCAAGAGAAGGATTTGGACACAGTCGTTTCTGCAGTGCGCTGCTGTTTTCTTGCTCCACTGCCTGCATGGGAGCAATCTGAAATTCTGATATTTGGTGGTGCCTTTGGTGCCAAGACTTTTGTTCTGCTGGTCTTCCTGGTGGTTGTTGGCTATCATTCCTTGGGAAAGCTCTCCCTTTGAGATTCCGGTTGGATTTTATTTTATTTCTCTGGGAGGACTTATTTTGGTGATCCTAAAAGTAAGTTATCAGAAGTGGGGTGAATTTCAGTGGTTGCTATTTTATATGTTCAGTAAGATCAACAATATACAAGTGTATGGGTAAGTTCACCTGTCACAATGCCTTTCATGTAGCTATTTCTTAGAATTCTACAAATCAACTGATTAACTGATGTTTTGACTAGATAACAACATGTTCTATGATTCTAGCTCAGGACAACATTCTTAGATAGCCCTTAAATAGCTGTGCAGGCTACAATGAAGCTGAGTTCTGAACATGTACTGAACTTTGAACATGTGCTGTGGTGCCTTGAACAGGCTGCAGTGCCTGATCATCTGTCCCTTTAAAAATCAGTGATGTATGGAGCCAGCCACCCCTGTTTAATGTACACTCACAGCTAGAAAAGGGTTATAGCAATGTTTTATATGGCTGAATGAGTATTGCAATGGAAATTAGTTTTAAAAGTGAGCTCTTAGCAGAAAGTGAAGTGTAAAAGGAAAAGCATCTGTGTCCTGAAGTCTAGTACGGTACGGAGAAGTCTTTCTTTGTGGCATTTGTAAGGCTCTGGGTTTAGGGTTTTTGCATTAACAAAACATGTCCTGATAGAAGGGCACTTCAGGAGACCTACATATGGTATTGGTCCTTCACAGTTTGCCAGGTTGCACAAGTTTGATTAGACCCATCAAAATAACTCTGTGCTGCTTGTATCTAACCCTGACTCAGTAAATTATGCCAGTTGATGGCCTGGCTAGACTTAATCCAAAATTAAAATACGTAGGAACTCCTAGTCAAGAACAGAAGCACAGATGTTATTCAAGTGTTGCACAGACAAAGCATAATACTGCATCAAAACTTTGCTTAGTGGCCTGAGACAAATTCTGAAACAGAACACTATAAAAATGGTTCCTTACAGATGCAGACCATATCTAAGAAATGATGCTGTGGTAAATACGGAATGAGGGAGATTTATCTGAATGAGGTGCAAAAATTGGTGCCCTTAAATGTGCAGGACTACTTGTTTCTAATCCTGTAGATAAGTGGTAGCTCACTGTCAACCATCTGGGGAAAATGTTTCAAAAATCACATCAGTTCTTTTTTTTTATCCTTTAATGAAAGTAAACTGTATTAAATTTCAGGAAAAGATGACTATTTACACAGTATTAGACTGGCCCACAGTAGAAAGAGACTTATGTCATAGACTTCAATTATTTCATTTCTAAACCAAGCACTCCTCCCTGCCCTCTATCATGCAAAACATTGTCCAAATGAGAAGGAACAATTTAAGAATTTAAGCATGCCAGGGCTACTGTCTTGAGCCAAACTGACATACTCTAAATCTGGAGTTTATTTAAGATTTATCACTTTCCAATTACAGCATCAGGTGTTGCCCATTTTGAGGAAAGACATGGCTTTCCTTCTAGGGAATATACAAATCCATTCTCAGTCCATTTAATCTTTGTCAGCGCTAAAATCCTCCATTTCATCCTCCTGTCTCTCTAGGGTTCTTTTGTTAGCAACACTTGCAATCACTACATAGCATATGCACTCAGAATAACTACTTAATGGTAGGTATTAAATCCACATATAGAGCGGAATGTTTTGGCGAAAGCTTTAGCACTGGGGAATCCTGACTCCTGGTGCCAAGATGATGATTGTTAGCTCGACCTCTGCTGTAACGATTAATGTTCTGGCATACTGTGCCACTGGTGGAAAGCAGGAACTGCTGCCAAACTGGGACCAGGCCAATATTTTCCCATTTAAATGGAGTGAGCAGCCCTGTAAAATACCTCCTTCATTCTGAAATTCCATATATAAAGCATATCTTTCACAACGAACAGCAGCATAAAATCTTGTTTGTCCTTTATAGAAATGCAGCTTCCAGTCCTAAGTGAACAACGGGGAATTTAAACAGTCTGCCTGAATTACTTCAAATACTTGTAAATCAAGGAGAGTAACTAGGTTTGCCTATAATAATTCCAGTTGGCTTGAAGTTCTGGTTCTGAAGTTCTTGGTTTTTCATCAGTAATGATAACCTGGTCTCTTTTATTGCTCCAAAGACTATCCCGTTGCATTGGTTTGAAATGCCAGCATAAAACAGATCTATAGACTTATGTGTATGGAGGAGGTCAGTGCAACTTTCTCTACTTGTAATATTTTCTGGTTTATGGTAAACCCTTGATGTTCACACTGATTTCAGGGGACAAGTAATGCAACAGTAGTTGAGTTCTAGCTCAGAATCATCATGAACCACCAAACACGACCATGTACTAGTTTGCACTTCTGCATTATCATCAATCAAATAATGTCCTAAATAGATAAGATTCTTAGAGCTCAGCATTTCTCAGAATTTGGGATTTACTTTGATTTAAAATCATTCAGTATATAAAGCAGCACGTGCATTACATTTTGGTGATTATCTACTGATATATAAGGATTTTTTGTCAGTGACCGGTACTTTAAAAGTAATGAGATTACAACTTTAAATATTCAAACTTCAATGCTTTAACATATATATTTCAATTATCATGTTCTATCGAAAAGGAACCTTGAGCTGCTGTGCTTTCAGGTACCATTTGTCTTCAGGCTCCATTTTCACAGTCTGGAATGGTAGGACACTCTGAACTGCTTCCTCATCAACCGTTCTAGGATCTGTAACCTAAAAATCAAGAATGTTTATGGCCACAGCCCAACCTGATGAAAGGATTTAAAAGTCTTGGGGAAAGAATGAGAAATAATTTGACTCCTATTAAAGCTAAAATGTTAGTTAGGCATTATATAGTAGGTAACAAGAAAATGAACATCTAAAAGAGAAAATGAAAAAAAAGAAAGCAGAAAACCAATTAACAGTGGTGTGGTAGTAGGGAGTA
Source organism: Egretta garzetta (assembly GCF_000687185.1). NCBI lineage: Eukaryota > Metazoa > Chordata > Aves > Pelecaniformes > Ardeidae > Egretta > Egretta garzetta. The sequence continues at coordinate 152,701 of NW_009259273.1, forward strand.
TTCCTTCTACTTTTAAGAAGAAGAGAGGAAAAGAAAATTGCAGGGAATATGCAGCACAGAAACCTACTTGTAACTCAAATGTCTGGGCTTCTCCATTTATATGAGAGCCAGTGGATGCACCTAATAACAGAAAAGCAACTAGACAATCATCATTGCCCGAGCAATCAGCCAGTGTACCAAGATATTGATGGATGACACACACCGTAGCAAGGTCTTGAACAATAGAGTCATGCAGAAAAAGATGGCAAAACATAGTAACGTTGGCAGAAAAGTACAAGGAGTAGCTGCAGAAATTAAACATCTAATACACATAGCCTGGCAACATTATCAAACAGCTCGCGCAAAGTAGCAAGCCCACGAACATGAACAGCATCTTCACGTGGCTACAGTCATGGTAGCTCAATGGCTGGAAATCAAATTTGAGCAATTTTTTGAGGGTGGCTGCTGGCACTACAGATTTCGAAGCCAATAGATATCCTCATAAACACATCTATAATGAAAATTTTTCTTGACAGCATTAAACTTTTTTTTTCAATCGATAAAACTTCATAAAAAACAATGTTTTTTTATTTTTTATTTATACTTGTGTTGTCCCAAACTATCCTGCTAAGTACTCAATTAAGCATGCAGTTAGGCAGTCTCAGCATAAAGAGCTATGTGCTGGAGTCCTGCTTGTGGTAGATGTACCTACCCACCACTGCAGAGTGACACTGACACAGGAGAATTTGCACTGAGAAGATATTTGTGACCCAGAGAATTATTAACTGAAAACTGTAATGGTGAAATAAGTGTGCAATCCTGGGGAGCTGAGCCTCTCATCTTTGGGGGTGAGAGATTAGGACAACTAGGAAAAGGTAGGTAAGGTCTATTGCTGAGTTTTCAGGTGATCTCATCGCTCCAAATGGCGATGCAGATTCTATTAGTTGTGACTAGGTAAGTTCACAAATTACAAGTTACCACACAGGTTTCCTGAACCGTGGATAGATACAGCTTTGCAGTCAGTAAGATGTTTTTGGTGGAACCAACTGACTCACTGTATTGATAGTTTACTGGGCAGGTAAAGCATACTTCTACATTATCTCTTTGAAAGAGGAACAGGACACAACCTCTGCCAGCATTTTTTGTGAACTATTCTATTAATACCAATCAAATTGAGAAAATGATCAAATGAAATTGCATTTTGAGCATCATAAGCTGTGTAATGCCTATTCTGTTAAATTGAGGCCCATAATTGCTTCTCTACTGAAAAGATACAACAAAGACAGCAATCATGGCATGTCATTATCCCAGACTAGAAAACCGGCCTTTGCAGTGAGGACTTCAAAGGCTTGTGGTTCTCGAATTGCATTCGGCTGCTATTGTTGAAGCGCAGGCAATCTTGATTAGGTGTTTACACTGAGGTAAGGCGCAGTGCACAGAGAGTCTGAGTGCCTTGGTCTAGAGCCATTAAAAAATTGTACATTATGTTCCTTGCTTTGAAGTAAGGGGCTTGTAGGTAGGAAAGCAACTCATATTGAGTACAGCTGAGCTAGATTGGGCCACTGCTTCTCTCTCTCTCTCTCTCAAAGAAACTCATCATCAGGTTCTTAAAGAATCAGGCAACACTGCGAAGAACTTGATGCTTTATGAAATGCTATATAAATTAGTAAATATACAGATCAACACACATTTATGGTATGTTTTGATAGATACAGCCTGCTCTCTGTATGCACAGAGATAACAGCTGTAAATCTTGCAAGAATGAGGCTGCACTATTGTTATGTCAGTTGTAAAAAGCTGTACACAAAGTACTTACTCCAGTGCAAACACTATTTCTCTACCACTGTGCCTGACAGCCAACAGTGACAAGAAAACCAGCTTCGATATCCTGCAAAGCTCAAAATAATCCAGGTTAGGAAAAACCAGTATTCAGAACATGTCTGATTGCTCCAGCAGAAGACATGTGGCTTGTTTGCTTCTTTGCATACTTCGTGTTTTTGCACTTTTGAGACAGTTTGCCAGGTGAGGTGACCAAAGTTGGTTCATGGGCCAGCTCTGGTCAGTAAGATGCTTCCACCAGGCCTTCTTTCACCCCCTCCAATAAGATGGAGCAATGGATGTCTCGATTAAGAACAAGAGAGGTAAGTACTTCTTCCGATGCCTACCCACAGCAAATACAAAGCTAGCTGACAGTAGGTGGTGATGCTGTTGCGGCTGTATCAACTTGGCAAGGAAGAAAGCACATCATTCTACACGTATGTTGCCTGGCTTCTGCGATGTCACAGCTCTGCTGTCCCCATGGCTACTTCAGCAAGGTAATCTTACAACATAGCCCTGATTTTAACAGGTTTTTTTTTTCTATTACATATCTTTGGGTAGTGTCTACACAATGAAGTCCTGATCCCTGGCTCCAATACTCACATACGAAACATTTTCAGAATTCCCCAAATAGTAAACATAATCATATCAACACAGCTTTAATTAGCATCAATCTACACTAATTATTTTTACCATCAACCAAATTATAACTGTAAAAAACAAGTGCTCTTAATAGCTCTGCTAGAAAAAAGCTTGCCCACCGTTACACTCATTGTAATGTAGTCAGCAGATGCCCTCTAGTGTTGTGTCAACTGTTCATTAGCCTTGGAAAATGTGTCACTTGAAGCAGAAAGTCTCTGTAGTTTTGCAAGTTAAGAATTTTCTATGCTGCAAGTCGCGGAGTGATTCAACGACTCCCACCTTCCCATTATGCATAATAAGTAGCAAGTAAAAGCAACAAACTCATGTATAATCGTTCATTAGGAACTGTAATTACATTTCCACTTAATCTTTAATACAAGTTGTCTGACATTTCGCAGTCAATCATAAGAAAGCTAGGCCCTTCAAATCCAAGTACTGTACATGACTGATATCTGCTGACTGATTTCAAATACCGGGTTTGGTCTGGCTGAGAAAGTAAGCAGGGGAAAGGCTTGTCTGACCACCCAAATCTGACACAAATTTCTTGGATATTCTTACATGTGTGGCCCTAAATGACAGCGATAAGCAAGAGCGTGCATGGCCCTTGGAAGCAGTGTGACCACATGTTTTCTGGTTCTCAAACGCAATTGTAATTTCACATGCACTTTTTTGTTATGATCAATGCAGGTGGAAAAACACAAATACAGCTTTTTAAGCCAAATGGTAACATCAAGGTTTCCTACTGCAGTTAAAAAATTCATGTTGGCCAAGCAGAGAAAAATCAGAGGCAGCAAAGAACCAGTGATAAGGTGCAGTGTAGAGCCTGTAGGAAGGAAGACAGCATTTCTTTAGCATCAAGATTAAAAACTAGTGAGAGATCACTAGTTGCATGATAGATTGTAAATCTACTTACCTCCTCTGCAAATCCGATCATGCAGCTCTTCTATTTTAACACTAGGCAGTCCTCAGTTTATACCGTTTAGAAAACATGTAAAAGTTACCTACCTGCTCTTGAAGAACTTCTTGCTTTTTACTGTGCAACTGAAGATAGGAATTTATCTTCTCTGAACGTAATCCTAAAGTCCGTTTATTTTTTTCCACAAAGTCTTTTTTTGCTCTTTGTGGTCGATCTTCTTGAGTCTGAAGAGAAAAAGCACTGCCATATGTACTGGGACTATCTTTGAAATGACAGCCATCTGCAGATTCCTTCCCTTTGGTATGTAGCCTAAAAGGTTCATTGCTGACCATGGCATTCGGTTCATGAAAGCTTAGTGATTCTGTACCAAACTCTGAGAATGACTCTTGTGACTTTGCATCCTGTTGATTCTTTTCTTCTGGGGAGCCATTGGACTGGAGGTAAAATGAATCTTGTGAAAAGTCCATACTACTTCCTCCAGCAACTTGACATGCTTTTTCTGCCTCAGAAAATTCTGCTACCTCTTTTGTGTTCTTCCAGTTAGGATTGTATCTTAGGCTGAAATATTTGTCCACAGACTGTTGTTTCCTATTTAGAAAAGAAACACAAAATGATTTATGTGAAAATTGTATAAATTCTGTATTATTTCAGCGTACAATTTGTGAGCCAATGTCCTGCAAAGGTAGTCAACTGAATTATTTCAGTGCATACAGTATGGCCATTTGTGGGATTAGGATCAGAACAATTTTATCAAAGATTTTTTTAGCAGAAAATTTAGGCAGGGCCTCCTCTTCATTTTTAATTTTCATTATCAGTGAATCATAAATTGGCCTAACATTCAGATCACAGTAGAATACAGTCTTTAACCTAAATTTAGCATAGAAATCATAAGCACTAGTAGAATCAACTAAAAGATGAAATTATTATAAGACACTGCTTCTGTTGTTTCCTTTAAAAAGATGTAGCCTACAAAAGACAGTATGTGTTGCTCATTCTTCAAAGACTGTGAAAGAAAAGTGATATTCCTGGTAAAATCCCTCTCTCAAATGTCAGTAGAACTGACTGCCTGAGCAAGAACAGCCTACAGCTCTGCATTTTTATTTTCTCTTCTGATTCCTATGAAACATCATGATGTTTCAATAAAAAAGCTCTCTACAAAAGACTTCAAGTAACTTCTCATTAAAAAACAGGCTGTAATTGAGATAAGAGTAGAAAAACATAAATCAGAAATGTTTGCGGGTTTGCCTTTTTTTTTTTTTAACAAGTGTCCAAATCATTGCTCTGAACTACATTTGTCATTAAGCGAACAAAGATGGTCTAAACTACAGTTGATTCTGTTCATGATTTATGATCTGATCCAACAGGAGGAAACCAACTGCAGGAGCCACATATATACAAATTGGCTTCCAGGAGATGTGCGGGCAGTGGCAGGAGTAAGGAGCGTGGGAGAAAAAAGCTTTTAATGCTGTTTTTTTCTTAACTGGACCTGCAGTATAGTCCTGGTTTCTTGGACACTGACAAATGGTGAGCCTTTCCAAGTGACTTTTGTAGGCACTGAAACCTGGTTGACTCTTCAGCCCCTATTAAAAGAAATGTACTGATCTGCTGGATTCTCCAAACTGTGGCATAGTTAATTATATTAACATTTCCATAAATCATTTATTCATCCTTTCTAAATTAGTTACATGCCTATGCCTATATTTCAAGTGGCTCCTAATAATAAAATAATCTGTTTTGCTAGCAATGCTTTTCATTTCAGGTAAGCATTGCTGCCGTGGTACCCTGTACACTAGAGATTAGATGATTTACGTTGGTGAAAACATTATTATTCCTAGTTGTCACACACCACAGGTAAACAGAAATAGGTGACGATATTTTGAAATGAGTACAGAAATATGTGATATAATTGCAATGATTCAAATAACAGAGTACAATGCTAAAGAGTTCTATTGTGCTGAAATGTGTGCACAGCAGCTCAATTGTATTATGCAGGCCAGGTCACTGCACGGGAACAAAATGAGTTTGAAGAGCTCCTTCATCTCTAATCATCTGCAGACAAAAAGTGCACCTTTTATTCCTCCCCCCAACTTGATATAAAGGTTAGATGGACTCTGTACTCATCAACAAAAGTGTTGCATGTAGACAACAGATGCAGCGTTTCCTCTTCAAATTCCGAGGTTAGTAATGGATGTAGAGAGGGGGTTTCATATGTATATGCTGTGATATTTGCTCTGGTTAATGGACTGTATTTGCGTACTTACTAGGCTAAGTTCAAACAAAATAAAATCAAATTTCCATTTAATGAAGAGCCTCACATTCAGCATAGTATTCAGTCAAAAAAAATTACTAAAAATTAGAGCATGTTTCTAGTACAATTAACATCATTTGCACTCACAATAAAATATTCAATAACTGGCCATTTTTCCTGTTGAGGTGGTGAATAAAAGCATGCTATTAATCATTTAGCCTTCATTTGTTTGCCATTTTATTTTAAGTAGACAATTAAATTGAAACTGCACATTATTATTACTTCAGGTTCAATTTAATCCCTTTAAACTTGAGAATTATTCCCAATTTATACAGTGTTAAACCTTTTATGCCTATGACAGCGAATTAAATTTTATTTTATGTACCAAGTTAATGCTTTCTAAAGAATGTTTAAAGGTGACAGTAACCCTGGAAATTTTAATTTTAGACTTATACAGCTGTTAGGACTAAACTGCATTTATTCAACCCACCATTTTTTCCCTGTAAGCTTTCTTACAGTGAAGTGGCCTGGTTTGCTCAGCCCAGGTCTTTCTGTAAGGAACGAAAGGAGGATGTGCTTGTACTGGTCCTTGTTTTCTCTCTGGTCCTTTTTCACAGCCCAGCTCCTGAAACCCTCTAGCCCAACATCTCATAGCTGCTGCACCACCTGAAGGTCTGACAGATACATGGCAATGGTTGCCTATTTGAGATGGTAGCCAGCAAGTACTGCTAAATATTGCATAGCCCATTACAGTCGTGGGACTCCTTCCGCTGACTGCGGATCTGGATCCAGAAGGTCCCCCATTAGCTCACCCAGTAACATTTAAGAGTAGGTGTTAGCATGTATCTGTTCATCACATTCTACCCGCTTGCTTGCCTGCCCGTTTTAGCAGCACCTAAATAGGCAGGTAGCATTTGCCTCTGTATGTGGTGCCCAGAGCCAGCACGTGGGGAGCCTATACTCATCTGTGACAGATGTTTTCTTTTCTGTTTTACCCTCCTACACTGGTGTTTTAGCTAATAAACAGTTGAGGCCATGCTGGAGAAATGGGCTTAATAATTATGAATGTGGGGAAGATGAAACAGTATATCTTTGAGTGCAATTAAAAGTCCTTAGGTGCTCTTAATATCACTTAGGCAATATAATATGGTCTTGAATACATAATCTATATTCTGAGGAGCATAACGTTTTAAAGTGTCAGAACTATTTTACTCATCTTCTAAAATCCTATGCCTTACCTTCCATTACCATCATTCTTTTGCATTCCATTTGTACATCCATTTGTGTCATACTCAGCTCCTTCTTGTTCTTCTAAACTCATCTCCTCCAAGCTATCTTCTTCTAAGCTGTCATTCTCCAGCTCATCAAAACACAGTCCTACCAGCTCTTCATTTTCATGAATCCGCTGCTGGAGTTCTAACTGATACCGTCTCTCCCAAACAAGGCTTTCGGAATCAGACTCTTGGGAGTCATGCAGACTTGAGGAAAAGCCCCCTTCATTTACAGATGGCCTTTTCCAGTTTGTGGGATGAAAATCTTGTTGCATGAGTACACTTTGGGGGAAATGTTTTTTACTCATGTTGCAAGTGTGTGGAGAAGAAACAGAAATATACTTCATACGTGAGGAATTCATTCCGCGTTTTGTACTCACGGTATACACCAGTCCTGTATTTGGAAAACATGAGAGTAAACATAAAAAGGTTGTTTGCTCTATGATAATGATTGTATTTGTTAAAAGCTGGAATTGTGAGTAATATCATTGGCTTGGGCTCTGAATTTTGTCTTCTATAGTTAAAATAACTCTTTACTTGCATCCGTTACACTGATTTTCCTTTAGGCAGTTAATACCAGGGTCCCTATACAGCAAATGCATGACTTATTACTATGAAATCTACCTTAAACTATTAGCGGTAACAAAGCTAATCATGTATCAACAGCTTCTGAAAAAGAAAATTAAGCTAAGACAAAGCAACAAAATTTTATCTGTTAACTTCTGAGAGGTAAAAGTAAGTTTATATGTGCTCTTTATTCAACTTTATACCATCTTGACAAGTTATCAGCAAGAACGTGAGTGCGACAGAGATAACAGTGAAAAGAACCGGAACACTTCTTAAATTAGAAAGATGGTTTCTTTCCCTTTGATTGCATTTAAATGTTCCTAAGTCATTTGCACCACCGGGTACACAGGAGATGAAGAGTCTGGAGGAAGGAAATGGGCAGTGTGCAGTACAGCGCACACGGCAGGAACACTCCGTTTAAAGGTGTGCAGTCAGCTCCACTCCAGTGCGTGGGCCACTGTTAAGCTGTGGGGAAGAAAGGATCGAGAGCAGCCCTGCCGAGAGGGACCTGGGGGTGCTGGTGGATGAAAAGCTGGACATGAGCCGGTAATGTGCGCTGGCAGCCCAGAAGGCCAACCGTACTCTGGGCTGCATCAAAAGAAGCGTGGCCAGCAGGTCGAGGGAGGTAATTCTGCCCCTCTACTCTGCTCTGGGGAGACCTCGCCTAGAGTACTGCGCCCAGCTCTGGAGCCCTCGGCACAAGAAGGACATGGAAGTGTTGGAGCGGGTCCAGAGGAGGGCCACAAAAATGATCCGAGGGCTGGAACACCTCTCCTAGGAGGACAGGCTGAGGGAGTTGGGCTTGTTCAGCCTGGAGAAGAGAAGGCTGCGGGGAGACCTGATTGCGGCCTTTCAGTACCTAAAGGGGGCCTATAGGAAAGATGGGGAAAATCTTTTTAGTAGGGCCAGCTGTGACAGGACAAGGGGGAATAGTTTTAAACTAAACCAGGGTAGGTTTAGACTGGATCTAGGGAAGAAATTCTTTCCAGTGAGGGTGGTGAAACCCTGGCAGGGGTTGCCCAGAGCGGGGGTGGAGGCCCCATCCCTGGGAACATTCCAGGCCAGGTTGGCCGGGGCTGTGAGCAACCTGATGTGGTTCAAGGTGTCCCTGCTCCTGCAGGGGGGTTGGGCTGGGTGACCTCTAGGGGTCCCTTCCCACCCAAAACATTTGATGATTCTATGATAAATGCCAGATGTAATTTCTAATGCTTGAGGGGTAGCACCGCTTGTCACAGCCCAGTTCGCCCTCCGGCAGGCCTCCTCCACCTG
>NW_009259273.1:161819-170496 GCF_000687185.1 Egretta garzetta
AAACCACTTTGCGCTGCGCAGGGGGAGTGACTGCCTTCGGCTCCCGCTCCGAACCGGGCCGCAGCATTTTTTCTTATTTCTGGTGGGAAACGATCACGTCTAATGAGAAAAATGAACACAGCTTTCTGCGGGGACGTAAACGTCCTTTATTTCAGGAATCCCGTTTTATCTGGCTGCAAAGGGGCCCGGTGATGGCACCGCGGGGCTCTAGGGACCCAATGTCGGGGCGACTCTCCCAGCTGGCCCGCTGGTGGCGAGTGACTTTGTCCCTGGGTGGGGGGAGTCCCATGTGTAACGCTGCCCTTCCTCTTGCCCTCCGCCAAGCCCTCGTTGGAAGGCTTCCATGTTCTCGGGAGCACCCCTTGGGTGGTGGTGGGGAATATCCGGCTGTCGCTCCCAAAAATTTCGGTCCCAAAGCCCCCTACGAGACGGGTGCTGACGCAGTGGTGCGCAGCGGAGCGTGATGTTGTCATCGTGCAGGTGAGAATAGGAGGCTGAAGCCCTAGCAAGGGGGACAACCTTGTATTTATTTATTTATTTATTTATTTATTTTTAAACACCTTGGACAGAATCACAGAGTCACAGAATCGTAAGGGTTGGAAGGGACCTCAGGAGATCATCTAGTCCAACCCCCCTGCTAAAGCAGGCTCACCTAGAGCATGCTACACAGGACTTCATCCAGGCGGGCTTTGAATATCTCCAGAGAAGGAGACTCCACAACCTCCCTGGGCAGCCTGTTCCAGTGCTCTGCCACCCTCAGAGTGAAGAAGTTCTTCCTCATATTCAACTGAAACCTCTCGTGTTTCAGTTTGCATCCATTGCCCCTAGTCCTGTCGCTGGACACCACTGCAAACAGACTGCTTCCGTCCTCTTGACTTCCGCCCTTAAGATATTTGTATGCATTGATGAGATCCCCTCTCGGTCTTCTCTTCTTCAGGCTGAACAAGCCCAACTCTCTCAGCCTTTCCTCGTAGGGGAGATGCTCCAGTCCCTTTATCATCCTAGTAGCTCTCCTCTGGACTCTTTCTAGGAGGACATCGGGGTGTTTCCTGCTTGGTTAAATACCGCTGGATGTCCAGGTTTGGGCTCAGTATGAGATAATCCAGGTCCCAGCTGGTTTGCACCTCCCAGGGTTTCCTGCTCAATCCCGTGCTTGCCGAGGAGGTGGCCAAAGCACTACGTGAATATCTTCATGTCCTGCGGGGCGAATTGCATGTTCTCCTGCCAGGACTCCAACTGCTGATAGCACCTGAGGTGGGATCGATGAGCTCTAGTTCTGGCAGCGGGCAATTAAATCCGCTGAAGATTCCAGGTAAATCAGCCTTCGTTGCCAATAGGTTTCTAGGAGCAGCGGTCCCATCTACCTGTCCCACTGTTTAAGGAAAAGCAGTCCAAACTGGCTTGAAATCATATTGATATCCGAATGTTGTAATATAAATATCAGGAACCAGGGGTGTTTCTGCACGTTGTACAGATTTGCCATTGCTATACATCCGTTTCCTTTCCCCATCCAAATGGTTTCTTGCTTACTGCGGCGTTGTTGTCTTTTGGATTCTTCTGTGTTGTTTCCACATATCCTTCTGTTATGTATTGCACATTGGACTTCTGATTGACAACTGAAAAATAAACACATGCTTATTACTGATTTTGTAAAGGGGGGAGGTACCTGCATGGTTTAAATATTTTGTATGTAAAAATATTTGAAAAAGAAGGAGAGTTTTGAGGATATTTTGACAATAATTACGAGCCACTTTCTCTTTTAATGCAGTTTAGGTGCTGTAAGAAACTCATGTTGAAAGATGATGGCAAAGTTCCCTCGGTTTTGCCATGTGGGCTTGTTCACTGCCTTTGTTTAGACAAAAGCCCGAGCGTGGAGCAGAAATACCCCGGCTGAGGAGGCTGGCAGACCTGGCTCTGCCTGCAGCCCCTGGCTGAGGACAGGACCCATGAAGCCCTGATGTTTTGGTGGTGGTGAACTCAGGTAAGAGCCACTCAGGACAGTTTAACAGTAGTAGCATTTCTGGTTCATACCATGCATATTGTTTTTAATAGTGTTTCAGCAGATTATATTTAAAAAGCTAGATAAAGCCGTCGTGATTATCCAGTCTAACCTATCAAAGAAAAAGCAATGATTTTCATTTTGTACGGTCCTGCATTACTCTTGCTGAAACCATAATATCTGCGGTGGACCTCCAGGTATGAAAGGTTTTGGGTTTAGAATATTCAGGTTTAAAGCATGCAGTTTGCAAATATCTCTATATCATACGATTGACGGCAGTCTGCTCCGGCTGTGGTCAGTAGCAATGCTCTAACAGGAATTAGTTTATATTGGTTAAAGCTTTTTACCATGTCCATTCTTCTCATGGCCTGGACTGTCTTCATTACATTTGGATTTATAACTCTCCAGTGTCTGCTCTGAAACATCATTTTCTGTGCAGAAAAGAAATGTAATTAAGATGATGAGATTTTTTCCATGACTCTTCCTCACTCTCTGCCTTGAGCATAAAAATCCTGAGAGACTAGTGATAAAATGGGGGATCAACCGTCCTGACAATCTAAAAGATATGCTTAAGACAACAATTTCATTGGCTTTTGTGGCACCTCGTGCCAGCTGAAGCATGGGCTGAGGCCATCAGTTACAGAGACACTTCAATAGTTGTTTGCAACAAGTCACCGTCACTGTCTATGGGAGAAGGACATTTTGTCGGGGGCTGGAGGAGCTGTGCCATGTCCCTGCGTAGCAGGATCCTCAGCCCTCCGGCCACTCTGAATAAAGCAGCCTCAGCAGTTGCTCAGACACGGCCGTCACCCACCTCTCTTCCACACTCCATGAGCTTTTTTCAGCTTCCGCATGAAAAGCAGGACAATGACGAGCAGCACGAAAATCAGAGCAGCCACCAAGATGGGCAGCAAGAGATTGTTCCCCTTCTTTTTGATGCCTTCAGATTTCACATCTTGCTCTGTAAAAGAGGCAGGTGTATGTTTGTGGTGTTAAATAGCTCCTGCTGAGTCTCTGGTAATTCAGACAAGAACAATACACCCTGGACCAGGCCAGATGAACATGGTGGGAGAGCAGAAGTCGCCTTATTAGGCTTAATTTTAGGATGTGTCTCGTATGAACAAGAAAAACCGATTGAAGTCAGTGGACTCGTGCTCTGGCACAACAAACAGTAAAATTTAGCTTTTTTTCTAGGTGATAAAAATGGTTGTGTTTGTGTGGTCTCCCCTCAAGATTGCAAGCCAGCATTACCCTAGTGTACTGACAAAAGGTTTGGAGGTGGATACATGGTCAGAGAGAACCAGCTTGGGGTAAGAAAGCTCATTGCGTGTTTGGAAGCTGTCATTAAAGAGTTCGTACCAAAGGTGATGATGGAAATCACAGTCACATTTTCGCTTGGTAGTGGGGCTTCTGTTCTGGGAAATTCCTCTTCTGTGACATTGCCATTGAAGGCTGTTGCAGTCCCTGGAGGAATGGAGAGGAGAACAGTATTTCTCTGAAGGGCAAAGGGATGTTTAAGAAATGCATATTTTCCTAGCCACTTTGAAGTCCAGGGCACCCGGTACCACCATGGAAAGGGACTTCTGGAGCCCTTGACGTAAAGCTCTGTGCTCCCTTCCGTAATGCTGTATTTCATTTTAATCTGAAGACCACCTAAGCTTTATGAAGAGAAAATCCTCAGTCTCTTACATGTCATTGAACTCAATGGTTCCCATTTACAGCCAAATTAAAACAAAGCTGAGCTTTGACCCTTTGGGCATTTGGGGGCTTTCCCTGTCCATCAGTTTGCTTCTCTTGCTTGAAAAACCAGGAATGAGCGTGTATCCTTAAAGCAGATTTTTTTTTTTTAGTATTCATATCCCTGACTACTCTTTTACTATCTTCATAGCTCACAGCAGTCACCCAGCATGAGAATCCCTGTCCTTTGCCACTGCCACCCATGTCTGATGATGTAAGGCTGTACCACTGGGGACACGATACTTCGCCCAACCAGCCCATTCCCCTCTTGCAGCAGCTGGCCTTACTTCGGACCCCACAAAACCAGAGAGGTGAGCTCTGCCTTTCTAATGCACACAGACAATATATCCTTCTGTAATTAACTTTGATCTGTAAAACTGAAATGATGATGTGTGCTGTGTCTACCAAAACTTTACATTCATAAGAGATTTTCTTCCTTAACAGGTATGTAAGCAACACCCAGTGAAAGTCCTGTTGAAAGATTGAGGCTCTCTCTCCATCTATGTTTATCAACATCTGTGGGAACTGTTTACCAGGATGTAGCCATTCTGTGATGTTTGTAATCACTGATGTAGCACTTTCAAACAAAAACAAACAAAGAGTTCACCTATTTCTAAAACATCCAGTTGGTTTTTCACTGCGGGGCCAGCCACACTAAGCAGGCATGTGGGCCCACCTTGGTGGGTTTTGGCCAGCTGATCTGGGCAGTGGGGCTCTTAATTCTTCTGCTTGGAAGCAACTCCTCCGTTCAGTACCTGCAACCTGCAGCCTGCTTGGTGCACAGATAACCGCTGATGCACAGTGCCATCTAGTGCAACTGTCCAGAGGAATCCCAGCCTGGGCTCACACCGTGCTGCGATAGCGGCCGGTTGGCTGCTGCTGCTAATGCTGATGTTCTTCTGCATCTAACGGAGAGACTCCGTCTGCTTTCATGGCTGTAAAAGTGAGGGCTCCCCACATAAGCAAGAAATGCTGTGGTTTATATTACGCGTTTGTTTGTAACATGGAATGTAACACTGCTCTCGGTAGTATTTCCATACCATGGTTTGGTAAATTCATGTAACTAAGACAAAACTTACAAGTAGATGTGACATCTGGTGGGAGGTTTTGCTGGGTTGGTGTTGATGCTGAGCTGGTAACTACTGGATCCTCTGGTACTGCAGAAGGGATGGTTGGTTGTTCGGATCCTAAAGGAACCCCCCCAAAACATGAGACAAAAATCAGTAGACACATTTTGCCATTGAACTGATACTTGAAAAACAAAACCTGCCCTGTGTGCTCCATGCTCCGGACTGTCTGGGCGCTCTGTCTGATGTGGTTAGACTTACAGTCCTACCCTCCCACCTTCAGCTTCCCTGACCTCTGAATATATGTAATGCTATGAAATTAGGGAAATAAAAAAAGAAAGTGAAACCCTTACCAGTATGCTGTGGGTAGCTTGGAGCGGAGGCTGTGCTGCTCTTCAGATCTGACACTGCTGTGGTCACTGGGGAAAAAACCAAAGTGGTTCTGAGAGCTGTGCAAAATGTCCCTCAGTGCTGATGGCAACTGGTGGTAGATGCTTTGTTTATCATCTGAGCTGTGCATTAACTAAAAAGAGGCCATGCCTACCTGTAGATAGCTCATTCCCAGAGACATGTGCATCCACCTCTAGTGTAGCTGGTGCAGGACTTGGTTTGGTCACTGAAAAAAAACCCAACAGCAGTACAACTTTCAGATCACTTTATAAGCATTTGTTGAACCAAGCAATCTAAGGATGAATGAATTAAGAATAATTAGACCCATCCTAAAGATGAGTAAATAGGCGGAAGGCAAACTCTACTCTGAGAATTATTAGACAAGCAGCTTCAGTGTTAATTTACAATATTTACACCCTGCTAGCTTTGCAGGTGGATGTGTCTAGTACACAGAAGGCATGGGAAGCTCACAGCTTTTTGAGAACATAAACTTTCAGTTATCTTTAAAGCTTTAGGACAAACATCACCTGAATTCTAGCAGCAGCACTGGGGAACTGACCTTTAATGAATTTTAAGGTAGTTAAGAAGCAGGAAAAAGCCCCCAAATCTTAGTTGCCCTCTCATTTAAAAATAGATTCCATGCCTGGGGCAGTAGACTAGGGGCTTCGGCTTTGCATATGTATCTGCATAACCTTCAGCACTTCAGAGTGGTAAAATGGGATAGCTGAAGGAGCCTGCAGTACCTGTCCTAGGGAGGTCCTCAAACTGGAAAGACGCCATCAGCTTCTCTTCTCTTAGTGCTTGGTGGCGAACGATGCAGCTGGCTGTTGAATTGGGCCCATAGGCGAGGACTGTCAGCCTGCTGGTTGTGGTCCATTTCTTCCCATCAGCTTCTAACTTGTGCTTAGTGTCACCTATACACCCGTTGGAAGAGAACGTTTAAGTGCTTTCTAGTCAAGTGCAATTTAATGAAAAACCTTCCAGGAGCAATCTGCATTACTTTGCTGTGCTAAAGCAGCACCTGATTACTGTGCACAAGTGGTTCACTGGGTAAATGGATTACATGGGAACCCAAAGGCAGCAAGGTCACGTTTTCATCCTCGGCAGTTGTTTAAGTGCAGACCTCGCTGCAACCTCCTGCGCTCAACCCAAAGCCTCTGCTTGGTTTCATGACTCATGTGGGGAAATTCCCCTGCAGGACCATGGTGAAATGTCCCAACACCCACCGGCGTTTTTGCTTCTTCATGAACGGAATAAATTGCTTTACTGTGTGCCACAGCCACGCAGGGCCTGCCGCGGGGCGCCTCGGGGCAAGGGCCTGCCCTTTTGCAAGCGCGACCGAGATCTAAGAAAGTTCTGATTCTGCTGTGTGGTATCCAAGGGCATTGAATTTGTGTCTTAGTAGCTGTGGATTTGTTACCCAAACGTAAAAAGAAGTTGTTAAATTTGTATTGATGGGCAATATTTATACCTGTGATAAATAAACTTTGGTACAACTCTCTTAAATCCTGTCCAAGTCCTCCATCATCCCCACAACACAGGTTTGACTCTTCCCCTTTTGCAGTTGGGGGAAGTGAAACACAACGATTAATTGCTTTGCCATAATGAAATAGAGTTTGCTATGTAACTTGTCTGATGTAGTTCCCAGTCCTCTAGGTAATACTGACTTCTACTCATTTATACGATATGGAAAAATAAAGATGTATTTCCCATGGCATACAGAGACATGTCTGAATAGCTCTGGCGGAGATGGAGGTTTTTACAGATGTTTACCCTAAGTGCCCATGGTGCCACAATAATTTCTACTGTCTGTTTATAATGTAGAGGTTCTCTGAAAACAAACTGCTGCTTTCTCTTGATCTTGGTAACACCCTTATTTCTTAAATGAAAGAAATTCCTTCTTTCCAAATTAGCCTTTACTACTTTACTTGCTGCATTGCATAAACCACTGTTTCTCAACCCTCTTTTCCATCCCCAGCAGGGTCACGTAAGAGCTCAAA
The DNA here is from genome assembly GCF_000687185.1 of Egretta garzetta. Lineage (NCBI taxonomy): Eukaryota > Metazoa > Chordata > Aves > Pelecaniformes > Ardeidae > Egretta > Egretta garzetta. The sequence continues at coordinate 169,013 of NW_009259273.1, forward strand.
AGGATTTCAAAGTGGTTTTGCTCGGAAGGAAATAATCTTTGTCAGCAACAGCTCAGTAATTACAGCTGGTTTGCCCCTGCTGGGCCCTGGTGGAACTGAGGTGCTGCCAGTAATTAAGATGTATTAACTATTTTATAATTAGTACAAATATTTGCGGTAAGTGATTAAAGCTGAGACTGGAAGGGGGAGAAGGGAGTGTTACTCAATGACAGTCACCCGCAAAAAAAGGAAAGGCACATGCAGAAAGTTTGAGAAACACTGAATTAGGACGGCTATTTTTGCCTTTCAAACGTTTCAGTTTGTGTCTGCCACAAGCAGGCCACATGGTGAAATCATGCAAATATTCCTTCCTCTGAAAACCAGCCACAGATGAAACCAAGCAACCCGACCCAGCACGGCCCCTGTGGTGCTTAATTGCCTTCCCAGGTGCCTGGGGGGGGGTGAGGTGGAGAGTTGGGTAGCTCTCGCTGGTTTGGCTTGCTGTAGTGGCTGACTGGGTTAGAGCTGCAAAGGCAAGGAGGAGGTAAAGGTAAGTAGAGGTTTTTGTTAAAATAAGGGAGAAATGCATGGTTGGCTTTCTGTCTTGTGGGAGGTATTGAGTGTCTGTGTTGGGATCTTACGAGTAATATACTTTATCAGGCCAGACCTGAGGTTGTTTCAAGTTTAAGGGAACCCCTGTTTTTAGAAGAATACTGGGAAAAATGTATATAAAAACTTAAGAGGTGACATCCTGCTTCCCTGAGCTCTTCATAACTTCACAGCTGGTATTCCCCCAAGCCCTTACAGTCACACACAGCCCAGCTCTTCCCAAAGACACGCAGGATTTTTGACCCTGCTTTGCCAAGGCCCGTGCACTGTTCCAGAGCACCTTTCCCCCTGCAATCACAGACAGCTCTCTGCCCTGGCTTCCACGGGGCTCGCTTCCCGGCTATGCTGCTTCCCCCGAGTGCAATTCCTTTAACCATGAGGCTTCATGCAGTTGCATTAATGCCTGCGTTATCTGGCAGCCTGGATTTCTTTTCTTTAGTCTTGATTTCGAGCTGTATGTAGGCCAGCACACTCCTCTGTTATTTTCTAGAGCTCTTAGTTAAAAAAAGCCATTTTCGGGACGGGAGCGGGAGGATTACAGGCTAAGCTTTGAATATGTTGCTCGATGATACAAAATACAAATAAGAGCTTGTCAATACGTGAAAGAAAATACATTTGCATCTGTGGGTATTTTCCTCACACTTTGATACGGATGTGCGTTTCCTCTCTGCTGCTCTACAGTTGCAGCTAATAAGGTAGTTATTATTGGAACATGGCCTTCAAAGCAGCTATTTATATAGTGCACGGGGCAAATCGAGCTACGCGGTGGCTCTGTTCCTCCTCGCGTGTGTCCGCCCAGATGTGTGCAGCTCTTTTTTTTTTTTTTTGCTTCTGCTAGCGAGCTGCCTGGCTCTGGGCGGGTTAATGGGGGAAAGGCTGCTGGGGGGGGGGGGGGG
>NW_009259273.1:170546-213003 GCF_000687185.1 Egretta garzetta
TTTCTTCTGCTAGCGAGCTGCCTGGCTCTGGGCAGGTTAATGAGAGAAAGGCTGCTGGGGGGGGGGCGGGGGTTGAGAGCTGCTTGGCAAAGCTGAGGAAAATCTGTCTCCTGGTGGCGATGTGGAAATAGTTATAACGGGTTTGTTAACAGACTTTATACCTGGGCTTTGAAAATTGTGCTTCCAGAGTTTTGGTTTCGTTTCATTTCGGTGGAATTTCACTCAAGGGATTTTGGTGCCAAGTGCTGCACTGAATGTGAGCAAAGCAGATGAGCGTTCTCCCTTGCACAGACACTGGAATTCAGTGCTGACTTTTCTCCAAACCAGCACCATGGGGGCCAGGTTGTACTAAATCAGTGGAGCATGAGCGGCAGTTCCAGCTGATGTGGTGCAGAAGGTGTTTCACCTTCCAGTATTTTTAAACGTGCCCAAGGCAGATAAGAAGAAATTGTTAGTAATCAATCCCTGGTCCTTTAACACTTACCAGGGAGCTCTATCCCGTTGTCCAACAGCCAGGTAATCTGGGGCTGTGGTTTACATCCTTGGGTATAGCAAGACACTGTAATGCTTCTTTCTGTGTCTCGGGATGCGCCCAGTACTGGATTAGAAGGAGCAGCTGCAGCAAGAAAATTTAGAATTAGTTATAGTTCATCCTGCTGCTTGGTTTTATGAATGGCAGCGTACATAGCGTTATCTGGGGGGACTGATCCAAGATAGGGTTTATCTTGTGTTAAGCACCATACAACTGCATGCAAAAATGCAGGTCTGGAGTTGAGGAGCTGGCTTTGTTGCTCTGCTCCTCTGGAGCAAAGCAGGCGAAGGAACTTACCTAACACCTTAACAGTCGTCGTCTTGCTTTTGAACGGGCTGCCGTAGTAGAAGCATTTATATACGCCTTCATCGTACACTGTTACATTCGACAGTTGGATGGATAATTCATCCTTTGAATAATGGATAAGTTTGTACCTCTGGTCTCTTAAAGCTGTAAGGAAAATAAAACCCAGCATGCTATGCGTGTTGGTACATAAGAGCAAGACAGATAATCAAAGCCGTAATGAATGAGGATAGTTTTCTTTATTGCATTTTTTTAATTCATCAACCCTTGACGTAAGGGAGCAGCTCTAGCACAAAGCATTCCAAGCTGGTGCTGCGCTAGTAGAGAGGCAGCAGTAAACCGATGAAGGGGATGTGTGCTGCCAGCAGGGAAAATGTCATGGGTTTTCTGGCTTTTATTTTCAGGGGGTCTTGTTCCTGGGTTCCCAGCAATTTGAGTTCTTTAAGTGTCTAGATGGATAAATATAAGCCAACGTTGGGGTGTGAGGAGATGATGTGTGGTTAGAAAAGTAATATGACCTCTGAATATAGAGCCTAGATGCATGAACTGAGGACCTTCCTCATTCCCCTGGCCTTTATTTGGCCTTGAAAAAAATCACTTCCCCTCTTTGGGTGTATTTTGTGATATATAAATGAACACTATGGTCAGCACACACCTCTTTATTAACTGCTTATTAATTGGCTGTTTTGCTTCTCCTATCCTTGTCTAATTACCTTGATTTTAATGAGACCATCTCCTAGGGTACCTGTACTCTGCTGTACAGTCCCCTTTCTCTCTCTCAACTTCCTAGTCTTTGCTCCGTTCCTCCTGCTGGTTGACTCGTGGGAGTCCTCAAGGTCAGGCCAGCAAGTCACGTGGACTGTTCCCACAATTGCAGCACAGAAAGTAAAACTTTCTGCCCTTAAATTGAACCGAAACTGGGGATGTGTACCAGTCATCAGGGAGAAAAAGACCTCCAAAGCTGTCTGTTTATTTTTTTGGCTGAGTTCTTGTAAAAATGCAGAGTTGGGAGAAAATCACAGCTGTACAATAATTTATGGAAGTTATTGAATATGAAAGGATTTTGAAATCACCATGATGTAAGGCTTGTAGCTAGCCTGTCACATTTTTAGGTACAATGAGACTGGAGGGAACTGATTCATGAAGTGGTTTATTGGAGAAGCAACGTGACAGATATTCACAGCGGTGATTCAGAATAAAACATGAAAATATCCATGCATGCTGTAAAGCTTGGTTTCTCTCTAAATGAGGATTGTTTTCTTCTGTGTTGCAAAAGGAAAAAAAATTCAATGTGTCTGATTTACCAAGGTTCCAAACGCTTTGCAAACTCTAAGTCCTTGGGGGTGTTATATCATGTGTCTTATGGAAGGATGATTGTGGGATATTGAAACTATGGCCTGAATCCTCAGGTGATTTAAGGCAGATACTGGTTTGTTCACTTGGGTTAGGGTCTGCTCCTATAGATACCAGTGGATACATTCTTCCCCTAATCTTACTAAATTGCTGTGTCAACTCAGCAAAACTTGAAGCATCAAAAGGGCTAGAGCCATTAAAAGATGGAGATGACATAGAGAACTCGCATAAATGAAGGGATTCTTGCTACTCTCACCTACCTCTACGGTGTAAAGTGCTGAGAACATAGATATATGTCAAAACCAGAGATAACTATGGAGAGGGGAATTCCTCCTAGGTCTAGTGGCTCTTGGGTGCGATTGGACTAATGGACTGCAACAGCAGAGAGGAACCCCTGCCACAGCCTGCTGTGGTTTTTGGAAGTCTGGATGCTTCAGAGCAGCACAGAGTGGGTCGCAATAGCCCTGTTTCCCATATTGATTAACTGTCAGTAGCCCAGCACGGAAGTTTGTTGGATCCCATTTGAATCTACTGGTTCATCTGCATTGTACTGAGAGTACTGAACTGGGGATCCTGGATTCCACAGGAAACAGTTCCTAATATATGCATGTGTGAGTCATTTAAAATTGCTAATGAACACTCATCCCACTTGCTCTTGTAACTGAGTAAATAGGAGCAAAAGCTACTCATGATGTTTTCCATTTAGAAATATTGGCAATACCTGTGGGAAATATTAGCAGGCTGGTTTGATGCAGGTGGCGAGACCCGGCGGCTGGGGTTCCGGTGCAGTTTCAATGGGAGCTGGGTACCCAACATCAGTTGGATAAACCCCAGTCATTATTGTCATTAAAGCCTGAAGGCTTTAACAGGCAGTGATGCTGACTAGGTACTGTACGAATGGGTAAGACTAAGGCAGTCCTCATCTTGCAGAGCTGTCGAGTTTGGACCAAAGAGAGGAGAGAGAAGGACAGAGAGGAGTAGGGAGTGGAAGGGAACACAATAATTGTAACTTTGGCTTTGTCAGCAAATATTAGAAATCACTGCTTCTTTTCTAAAAAATTTGTCATGATGCACTACACTGAATTCCCTGATGAGCAGAAGAGCACCCAGGGCTTTCAGGCACATCCACTCCTGTCTCTCTCGTAAGGCGAGAGTGGGTTTTTGTGCTGGTGCTGGTGGTAACTACAGTTCGTTGCTAAAAGCTCTAGTGCCAGACCACTCTTCAGGGGGTTTCCATTTCATCAGCTTCCTGCCAGAAAGGGGCTGAATGTAAAACCATCTTGAGCGGTCGGGTAGCAGGTGAATCAGACCGGCCACGGGTGGGAGCCAGAAAAGCCCACTTCTGAGTGACCCCCCAGCCCCACGTGGAAAGTGCCGCGTTCAGTTTTCACACTTACCCTTCTGGGTGTTTAGAAAAATGGCAAACCCGTGAGGGTTTAACCACTGCCGAGCAGAACCGTCGTCACTGCTGAGGGTGCAGCGGAGATTCAGGTCCTCTCCTTCCTTCACAGTTATGGTTTCACTGCCAGCTCTTGGAAAATCCCCTGCCAGACATGAGGGGAAAAAAACAAGCATTAAAACATGACATGAAGTAACGCAACAATGTTTTGCACAGAGTAATAGGTCAACTTTCCTATTTTCAAGGGTGTAAAGGTTTTTTCTACGTTAGGCAGCTTGCCAGTGTGATTGTGTTGCCATTCGGTAAGTCATCGTAGTCACTAGGTAAGACTTGTACCAAAGGTCTGTGGTCTTCACCTGCCAGCGCAGCCAGATTTAATTATTTCACACAAGCCATTGAAAACTGATAGCAGAGCCTTTTAGTGCACGTTCTCCCTGTATGTTAACACAAACGTTAATTTTTGTATCTCATGTTCCATTCTGGAGCTGTCGAACCTGAAATGAGCAGTGAATGAGCAGCACTTCTGAAAAACGAGGCTTTTTTAATTCAGAAAGTGTAATGCTGCAGCTCCTTTGAACTGGCTTGAAACTTCTTTCGCAGGCAGGGTCCACAAACCTGGCCTGGCACAGGTTACTAAAATGAAATTTCATTCTCTCTCCTCCAAGTTCATTTTACAGACAGGCAGCAAAATGTGTTTTTCTCTCCAGACATTCTAAGATATAGAATACACTTTGTGAAAATATTTGACGACCTGGAATGAATTGCCTTCTCCAGAAAAAAGCATGCCCTGGAGAAATTGCTAAGAGCAGTGCCTGGGTCAGAGTTAAGTAAATAGGCAGTAAGAGGGTTTTATTCTTCATTCCTGTTTTGTGTGTTTTGATTTTATTTTCCAGGTAGCTTTCTGCTGCGGGTTCCTACTGTATACATAAGCACTGGAGTTTGGGGGAAATTAATCTTTCTGGGCTTCAGGAAAGCTTTTCATTTTCTTAAAAACATTTAAAAATATACCAGAAATGAAGCTATCGTAGGGCATTCTTGCTGGACCTGATCTTTTACCGGTAAAATTAGAGAAAGGGCTTATATCCCTGTAAGACAGTAGTTTCCCATGGGCATCTGTTGCTGTGTCTCACCCTTGAGTTGAGCACACACAACATTTCCTGGGCCAGAGGCGGCACGGAAGAATGGTCAGTGCTGTAGCTTGGGACTTCATAAATAGCAAATACGCCATGGACCTTTTCTCCTTCTTCACTATCTAACTTCTGGAGTCCATAAGCTTGTAGAAGGGATTTCCTTGTAATACATCAATATTTTTACTTCCGAATCTGCAAGTATGATGTATGCTGCTTTAGCAAACCTGTGCAAGACTGATCTGCTCTGTCCTTACTGCCCCATGCCAGGAGACACCACCAGCCAGGTTCGACTGAATCGCTGTACACCGGTGAAGCCCTGCTGAGTGGCCATAACTGATTTACCATTGCATATGGCACATGAGTGCCTTTGGCTTGTATTTCCTCTTGATTCCACCTCCATTTCCTAGGGTTAATGGTTTCTTGGGGCATGTGCCATGTGGGGGTCATCTGCAGAGGAGCGGTAGAAAAGGAAAACCTTGCATGGGTTTGACTTGTGAAGACCTGTGTCAGGAGGCGCATGTTGTTAAGGCAGCAGAGAGGGCCTTTGTGGTTTTCCATGGGGCCCTTCAGCATTTTCTCGTAGCGATAGTTTCCTGTCACTAACAGCAGTGTGGGGTCTTTCAAGTCGCACCTTTCGAGGTGAGAACAGCGAGAGTGAACAAGAAAAGGTGGGGGTGTTGCTTGCTTTTTGAAAACACAAAAAAGTAATCCCCAGAACAGAGCATATACATAATTTCCGTGAGAGCCCATGGCTTCATTCAGACCATGACTCACAGGTCAAATTTCTTTCCTTGTCTAGGGGGCAGACTGAGGTGGCTGTGGTCTTCAAGCCACCCTAGGCCACCATGGTACAGTCTCTGGGGCGTGGGAGATGCTCCCATGCCAGCCCCAGAGGACAGTGTTTCTTGTGTCATGGGGGTTCCAGGTGCCCCATCTACCTGGGAAAGTTAGTCTGGCATGAAGTATAGTGATATATCCACCTTCTGGGCAAGAAAGGGCAACAATTTCTTGCTAGAAATTGCAGGATACAACTGAGCAGAATGGTTCGTGCCTCTGGCTGCTGTTATTTCAGCCATCAGAAAGTGCACAGAGGACTTGTTGTGGTGATATGCACTCAATGCGTTGTTTCGGAGTTATCTTTAAAACTGGAACCTATTCTCGTGGTTTAACCCCGGCTGGCAACTAAGCTGAGACACCCTGTTTAATGAGTTATTTTTGACCTGTGGCTGCTGTCCTGCAAGTCTGAATTAATTCTGACAGCCAAAAGCAGCTAGCAGTTGTCAGCAGGTACAAGTTCATCACGCAGGAGTCTGTGGCGACACTGGGGAGAGGGGTTGTATGCTCAGAGTGGAAGCTGCTGATTTGGAGCAAGTGAACTGCAAGTGCTCGTTCAGCTAGAATATAATTGACAGCTCCTTAAGGCCTGGCTTCTGTTAAAGACAATCAATGGTAATAAAATATCCTAAGCACACGATATTACAGAATGCTTTGTCACTGTTCAGGCACTGAGATTTGATGTGGCCTCTGTTAACAAGACCTTTTTGTGCGAAAGTGTTAGCAAAGTGTTAGCAACAGCACTGCTATGGTTTCTGCTCCAGCATTTGTTACGACGGAAGAGGGACCACTGCTTGGGCCAGGACCAGGCTCGTGCATGCATTCCTTCTGCAAAGGAGTGAAGCCTGCAAGAACCTTGAGCTGTAGACAGCTGTCGTGCTGCTTTCTTTACTTAAATCCTTCCCTATTTGACATGGTCAAATATGACTCTTGTACTCTCCCATGTATGAAAAACAGGAGATTAGCAAAGTAGGTATAAGCTACACCCTCTAGTAGGAGCAAGGAGATTGAGCATTGAAGTGCTTTTCATTTTCAAAGTACTTTGCAAGTGCTTTCTAAGTTACTCTAACTTCTTATATTAGTCTCTTTTCACACAATACATGAGCAAAGGCATACACAGATATCTAAGCCATGGAGAGTAAGCAGTGATCCGCGGTCCAAATTTCAGGGAGAATCTTTTGATTTCCCAACACTTGGCCATCTCAAGCATGCCGCCAGCTGCGAGGAGGTGAACTGGTCTCATCGATGCTGGGTTTAGGAGTCAGCTGGAATTCAGCACCAGTGTGCTTTGGAAATTGCGTGGCAATACGGCATTGACAACAAGAAAACAACAACAGCAAAGCCGCCTCGCGTGAGGTGCGCTGAAACTCTAGAAATTGCGTTCTCCAAGCTGGTTACTGCTTGCAAAGGGCAGATCGTGTAAGACAACGCGTATCGCTTACCTTGCATCAGGAACAGAGCCGCGACGTGTAGCACCCTGGCGACAGTCATGCTGGGCTGTGGGCGCAGGCTGGCTGTGCTGACTTCCTCTCTCTGCCGGGGCCGTGGCGCAGCCGGTCCCTTTTCAGCACGGGGGGAGCAGATTTACCATGACTTCATCACTGCTGGGGTCTCTACCTCCGCTCCTTCTCTCTGCTGTTCCACTCTCTTCTCCCCTTCCCCCCCCCCCATATTTCCTATGTGTTGGTGATCGCTGAGAAACCAGTGACCTCACAGGTCCCTAAAATGGAACTGGTGGGTGACAGGACTGGGGACACTTCACCTTGCACCCCCTCCAGCTCTGCCTTTCTTGGCATTTGTGTGGGGGGGAGTTGTATACGGGGGGGAAGAAGGTAAAGAGAAACATGGGCCTGGGGTAACCCCCTGGGGACCCCTGCTGCAGCGAGCCTCCAGGTGCACTGTGTGCAGGATTTCATTCCCCGGGATGGGGAGGCACCTCAGGAAGGCAGAGCGTGTTTGGTGGGCGCTGCTGTAGTGCAGTAGTTGGTGAGGTTGCTTAAATCCCTGGGAAAAAGTCTCGTGTCACTCTGCATCTCGTACCGCTGTGTGCACGGGAGGTTTGCACTGCTCTGCTTGCAGGGATCCTGGCAAACCAAGTAACGAGAGCAAGGTCATTCACTGTGTGTGGTTTGTGGCTCTCCGGGGAACGAAGGGTATCGGTGAGGTGGTTGTGAGAGGTTCGCTGAGCACCGAAGCACGGTGCGGAGGGATGACTACATCAAGGAGGTCCCAGAGGACCGGTGGCAGAATCTGGGTTTCCTGAGTCCTCTTGCAGGTCTGATTGTTTCAGGAGCAATCTGAGCCATAGCAAAGCTTTTTGTGTCTCCCAGGTGTGCAATGTCCAGTAACACCACAAGGTTTATCCAAGCCTGTTGTTGGCAGAGCCTCTCCATGATGTAGCCACGTCTGCTGATTTCTAAAAAGGCTTCGGCAGATCCCCTTCTGGCACTTCTCTGCAACTGCCCCATACTTAGTGCAAACGACTTGTACTGTCCAAATGAGCTGACTTATTAAAGTTAAGATATATGGCTTAAAAACTGCGCATTTGCAGGACATGGGTTTAAGTGAACTGGACAAAATGGTTAATTATAAATACATTATGCATTTCACTTCTAATTTATTAGAACTTGTTTGTGTTAAACTTTCAGGTGCATGGATGGGTCATTCTGTTAGTCTGTATTTGATTGATAAAAGCTATGGCTTTTATGTTAATTGTAATATAACCAGCCTTACTGGAAAAACAGAGTTGCAGGCCATAAAGTTTAATGTAGATAGTTGGTTTGAAAGGAAAGAGTCTCACTGGCTGATAAAACTACTGCTGGACTAAAAAATTCAGGTCAAGAAAGAAGTTACGCGTTGTAAAGTTTAATGTTGTAAAGTTTAAAAGTTGTGCTTCCCGTTCCACACATCTAAACCTGACACTAAAATAACTCTGGGGGCAAAAAGTCATCAAGCAGTAGAGGCACTGAAGCCTCCCGCCACCAAGCCCTCGGGAAAACTCCCTCCCTGTGCAGTAGAAGGAAAACCAGACTTGAGATGGGTTTGTGCCATCTGCTGTCAAATAAATGAACTTCATCTTCGGCGGAGGGAAGGCGAATGTAGCTGATTCCCCTTTCTCCTTGATGCTTCTGAGGCTTACACCCCATCCTGGCAGGCATCCCAAAATGGGATGGGGTGAGGGCAGCACTGCAGCCCAAACTGAGGAACAGCCCTGACTCCCTTTTTGTTTCAAGGTCCCAATAGAGCTCTTCTCTGGGCATATGCCCAGTACAGGTATTTTTTCCTACCTACATCTTGCTGGAGTGACTGAAAATACTGCTGAGGTGCACCCCAGCAATTCACAGGTCCCTCCAAAGGGGCGCTTCATTGAAGGGCTGTGTCGGAATATTCACTCCGGCGAAGTCCAACACGCTTGAGAGGAAAACTTACATAGGAAGGGCGAAGTATGGGTGCGTGGCATCTTTATTAAATCATCTACGAAACATCTTTGTCCGACTTCCGAGAAATCCATTTAATGTCATAAGCAAATTAAAATGCAGTGGTTGTTTTAACAGTTGTTAGCACTTGAAACTGAGATTAAAAACAACCAACCAACCCCCCCCCCAAAATAAAAAAATACAGATGTCACAGGTAATTACAGCTATTTTTGGCAATACAATTATTGGGTTTTTTAAACAGCAAAACATTTTTCTCAAATAAATACAATCTGCTCACACTAAAAAACATAATAAACAGAATGATACAACAGGTTTAAAATGGAAAAAAAAAAAAGTATCCATTGATAACATCAAGTTTTAAGAGATGTCCACAGAGAGAAACTTCAGAAAATACATCTTAATGGGAAGTAATAGAAAGGAACTGGCTGTGTATTTTCTGTTATGTAGCATGTATGGTTCGTGAATATTCCCCAGGGAACAAGTATTTGAGGAAGTGGTGAGAAGTAAGTAGCGATTTAGAGTATGTGCAACCCATCACACTTGCTGCTTAATCTTTTTTGTCCATTCATTCACCGTTTTAAGTGTGTCTGCTACCACCATCATTTCATGTATATTTTTAAAGTCCAAATAATTTTCTCTGTGCTTAGGCTCTTTTTAAAAACCAAAACAAACCACAAACCAAACCTATTAAGGCTCCCTTTCTAAGCAAGAGTTTTCGTACGGAATTTCAGTACGTTTTCAGTTGTGAAGCATCATAAATTAATTTCTGGCTCTGGGTTTAAATGAGGGCTAGTCAACTACAGCCTAACTCAGTATCTAGAGTCCCTCTTTTTGAAATGAGTGTGAGTATAATCAGACCCTAAATCTCACCCTACTTCTGCATGCGTTTCTTAAATCAGGGCTGGAAGGGCTCAACCCTGCACAGATACGAGTCCTCCAAATTCTGCATTAAGCCAGTGGCAGGTGGGGGGGAGCAGCCCATGGTAGGATCAGGCTTTGCACGGCTTCATCCCAAGCCTGAGGAAATCATGAGCAATCTTCCTCTTTGTTTCCCTGGGCTCTGGATCAGGCCGTTGGAAGGAACCACGGGACCAAGAGGGAAAAGTTTATGACCCTCACACCCAGTGCAGCACCCAAGTTTGTGGCAGTGCTCTACACGACCCCCTCCCCATCCGCTCACCCTTTTTTCCAAGCGCTGCTGCTATCGCACGGTCAAAGATGACCCTGAGCTATTGCTACCTGGAGGGCTCAGAGCTAGGGATACAAAATAATACGCTGGGAAATAGTGCTCTAGCATCCCTTCTACCTTCCTTATTTTGCAGAATTACTGCTTGCGTTGCCTTCACTAAAGACAATTCCTGCAGAATTCTTGTAAAAAACCAACCATGTATTTGGTGATGTAAATTATCACTTTCCGAGTAACGTTGACACTAGAAGTGAACACCAGAGGAGAGGAAGAGGCTCGTACCATCAGCTAACTTCTTTCTGAAACTGTTCAGACTGAGTGAAAAGGGAAATAGGTGTTTGGGTTTTTTTCTGAAGTTATGGCCTGGATCCTCTGTTTGCATAAATTAGCAAAGCTCTGTTGATTTGAGTATACGCTGTCAATTTACACTCACGGAGAACCTGGCTCTGTGCTGAGGGGATTTAAGTATTTGGCTGTAGCAGCCACTGCGCTGAATGCAAGGGAAACATGTGAAACTTTAGACCTGGCACCTGCGTTAAACCAGCAAGGTGACCCCCGGCAGAGCTCAAGCCTTGGGCATGCTGCAGCCCCCTCCCAGCCGTTTCAGCAGAGGGCAGTATGAAGTCCAGTGATAAGGACAAACTCTTGGTCAAACCCAAACTTTTTCCAATACCCTGGTTTTGCCCTTCTGGTGCTGAGCGTCACCCCCTCAGCTGCTGCTGTGCTAGAATTTGATTCTGCACTTTGATTCTTGTATTTTTCTAGCCCAACCCTGAAGTTGCAGTTTATGAAAACACGGGATGAACAGCTTACTCTTGGCAGATTTCCAGCTTTATTCCTTAATTGGGAAGAGAGGGGAAAAATGTAGGAACTGCTATTTGCCTCCTATACCCTAATTAAACTGTTGGGATCTGATGCAGCTCACAGTGAAGGCAAGCAGAAGACTTGCACCCCCTTTAGGTAGATCAAGTCGACTGTTCTTCTGGGACAAAACACTGAAGTGACATTAAATACACATTAATGAGCAGCAATGGAGTGGAAGTGAAGCAGCAATTGTTTTGTATTCTTAACATCTCGGTTAAAAATTTAAAAGGAACACCTTTCTTTTTCTTTTTTTTTTCCCCCCAACAAGCCTTATCAACATGAGACTATAACACCAGCCCCCTATGAGAAATCAAAATGCTAGAAGAAAATAAGATTTTTCTTTCTGAGATTCTTGACACCTGAAAAATCTAATTTGAGATAAGACTACAGTTGTCAAAATACTTTCCCGAACATCCAAAAATAGACTCTTTTTTTTTTTTTTAAGAGCATATTTTAACATCTACCTTCTCAAACAGAACGTTCTTTTTCTACATTACTATATGCAAAGATCAGCTAGTACAATATTCAAATTGTGCATTCAGGTTTTCTTCCCTCTCTGTTTCGTGCTTCTGTCTAAATAAACTCCTCGTAATGTCGCTTAATTGTAGTAGGACCTGAGCAGCCTCCGCTGTTTTGTATAGGCAATATATGTTGCCTCAAATTACATCTGGCTGGCCCATAGCGTGAAACAAAAAGCAGCCCAGAGAGTTACACGTGCCTCAGTAACCAAATTAGTTTTGGTGTGATTGTCATCTATTTAGTTTTAAACTCTTTGCAAATTTGCAGTGAGTAAGCATGGAGGAAAACAAGCCAGAAATGCTCTTCAGAATGTCTGTACACAGCCAAAAATAGTTTAAATTACAGTTAAAAACCAAAGTGACAGCAGCGTAACTGCACGGGAGCAGTTTCTTCTGTCATAAGTTATCTCCCTGACTTTTCGGTATACATCCCTGGTACAATAATGCACTTCTGAATGGCCTACTGTGTATTACATAGTCATAAATGTATAAATTCCGGACTATCGTTATGGATTGCGGCAAAGTACGTATTGCACAGGTTGAGCTCCCTGCTGACTCAAAATCTGTCCAGAACCTGGTGTACTCTCCTTGGCAAGCTCAATAAAACCCAGAGACAAAGCTAAGCTAAAACCCTTTGAGATTTGTTACATGGCAATTGCCGAGTGTTTTGCCTTATTTAGGAAGAAGGGATTGGAGTTTATCGCTCTTTATCTGTTCCGACTGCTGAAAGTGCAGCTCGGTCACATCCTACTGAAGGTGAGGCCAGTCCTGCCGAAGGCTTCATAGGTTAAAAGAAACCAATGCAAACCCAAACTTTGATCTTGCTGTGAATAGTAAGCCCTTGTCAGAGTTGGCCAGCATAAACTCTGTGCCACACAAACATTTCAAATGGGGACACTAACACTTCCTGCAGAGGGAAAGCTGGACAGAAGAGGGGTACCTAGGATGCCAGAATTTCTTTCCTGGTACTTACAAACTTGCTTTGATAGTATTTACAGGGAATACTCAGACTTACGGCCCAACCCAAGGAAAGAGTATGCCTAAATCTCTCTCATCCCATTTAAGCACATTTTTAAGTACCTTCTCAAAGTGAGCCTACACTGATAAGACCTGTACAAATGTCTGCAGGAACCCTTTGACCCAAGGCTGATGACTTAAGATTAATATTAATCTAAAAGAAACCTGCTCTGAAGCCAGTTTATGCTATAAACCACTGTGGTGTATTTTGCATTCTCCTATGAAGCAGCCGGTACTGGGATCTTGCAGGCTGTTGCCCTAAGAGGACCCTTCTTGTGATTTCAAAGATTTTAGCTACAAATGGACACCTTGCTTTTCTTCTCCCCAAAACATAACCCTTCCCCCACCAGATAAATAACATCTTAATAGGCCAAAGCATGTCGCTCCTAAGCTAACTTAAGTGTACTGTTTTTTCAGCTCTGCTTTGTCTTTATGACAGATGGCACTTAGGAATTAAGGAAAAGGAAGCAAAGCACGCAGCAGAGGCTGAATTTCAGCATCTCTTTAATTTCATAATTACCTCCTGAAGAAAGCTGCTTACTGCAGAACCTCACTAGGGCTGATGGAAGTCCACAAGGGACAGAAAGCCACCACTGTGTAAATGACCAGCACAAAACCTCAGTATAAAAGGGAAAACCCTTTTTCAAGGTCTTCTGAAGGCAATTTAAATGACACAAATGCTTCAGGCTGGGTCGGTGCACAGGGGTGGATTTCAATAACCTAAATAAAGGAAAAAAAACCCCCTTACCTTTCTAAATCCTTCAGGTTTTATTTGCAAAAGGCTTATTTCATCTCCACTTAAAAGAAACTGCTCGCAGTCTTTGTTCACAACGGTGCTGTCTTTTGATGTGCAAACTTCATCTGTAACTGAGATGAAATTCAGAATTTTCTTCTGACGCGGATGAGCATCCCTCAATCTTTGCATCTGTGGTATGCCCAACACAACCCCTAACACAGTGCTCAAGCAGAGGAGGGGAACAATCTGATTGCTGCCTGCAGAGGCGATGCTGGGCTCCCCTTTCCTGCTGGTGGTGACACGCTTTATAGAAAAGTGCTGAGAATCTGGGGGTTGTGAGCGGGGGGTGGCTCTCAACACGTGCTCCTGAACAAGCCTGCTAATGCTTTGCAAAAATAGTAGTGGAAAAAAAAAACCCACAACCCACCCCAGCATCCTGAATGCTCAACTTTTACACAGTGCTAGTTGTCTCTAACGTGGTACAGAGGGCAGTGAAAGCTACTGGTGTTCTCGGAGCTCCATTCAAGGTGGGAAAATCTACTGGAGCTACTGACTAAACAGAGATTCCCTGCGGTGCAAGAGCTTCAAACTGTATTTTAATTTTTTTTTTTCCCCCTCAAATCACTCCCTTTTGTATTTGCCTAGTTGTATATGGAATTTTTGCATGACTGTTGCTGTGTAAGAGAGATGCTAGAACAGCTGTTTGTGTGATCCACTGAACATATTATGACTATTTTTCCACTGTCAATAAACACAAGAAAGAAGAGACATTCTCCAGCGCTTAGAAAGGCCATGGGTTTTCCTTGCTTGTGTAGCTTTGCCTATTCTTGTAGTAGGGTTTCTCTCCAGTTAAAGCCTCCAGTTGGTCCATGTGTGAGAGGGAGGATGGGGGGGTCCGTAAGCTGCCAAACACCTGTATCTCCCAGTTCTTCGCACGAACAAAATCCCAAGTATGGAATCTGTGTGAAGAGAGATGGAAATAAAGGCAATGAGCAGGGATTGAGCTGTGCAAGGAGGGAGCTCCCCTAAGGGCTGAAGTCCTGCTGTGCCATGGAAGCATTTCACTGTCTTCTCTCTCCTTCCCTCTTCCCAAAGTCCATTTTCAAAAGCTGGTTGTAGGACTCGGGTGTGACAGGCAGCCTTTGTGCACCACTGTATGTGCAAAACACTGGGAAAGACAGATTATACCCTTGTAACGCAGTCTAAGTGTGGTCCAGTTCAAACCACAGCTGTCCTGTGCGCTGACATGATCCCAAACCCTGAAGGCCAGCACAGCTATGGAGGAGAAATATGGATGCTACTCTGGCTCAGGTGTCCTCAGATCAAGGATCAGCTGTGAATATCCCAGAGAGCATCTGCAAGGCTGGCAGTGGACCATGCCATCTCCTTAGCCAGGGTGAGAGTCGAGCAATGAAGGCAGAAGACCCCATTATCATTTTCAGACCTTTCCCCTGACCGTTAAAAGCTCTTTAGAGTGAAATGAGAAGGGGAAGCCTTGTAGGGCAGAAATGTCCTGTTAACTGTGGTTAGGGTGTTTTGGGCACTGGAGGGCACTGTGGGAGCCTCTGTACAGCCCTGGTATCTATGAGCATAGAGTCGAGTCGCTGCGAGCGGGTTTGTAGGTGGGCATCTGAACGCATGCTATCCGTTACAGAAGTGACACGTTAAGATAAACCTCTTAAACAAATCTGCTTTACTCTCATGACTTCTGAAATGGAAGGAACTCCGTAACGGGCAGAACGATCAGAGGGGAGGAACAATGTGTCCTCTGCCTGGTTAAGCAGATTGCACATTTCTTTTCTCTCTGTAAAGCCAGCGAGCTTTACTCCTTGCTGGTGGTAATTACCTTTCGGACCATCTGTACAAAGTCCTTGGAGTTCTGCGGTGAGAGCCCTTGGAGCTGGCACGTACAAGCCTCCAGGGAGGATGCGTGGGCCACTATCAGGATGTTATTTCCTGAAATAAAGTGAGAAATGCAGGCTAAGGAGGGGGGTGAAGGTGCCCAACATCAAGCTGACCATTTAAAGTGTTCAAAATGGGTCTAGTTTATCATATAACAACACATTAAACTACATGTATATGGGGGAAAAAGCATGGTTTAGTAACATATTTAGCAACATATTGAGAGCATTTCTCAATTTTCAGGGTGATGGTTTACTCAGTGCTACTTAGTTTTAAAATGGCTTTCTGAAGAAAACAAAGAATTCCAGGGAGATTTCAGCTTCTTGTGAAGCAAATACTTTTCTTTTACCCCAAAATCTGATTAATACAAGCACTTTAATTTCAGCTGCTGGTTTTCCACAGCAGTTGCTTTAGATTTCTATTTCCAAGATCCTTTACAACCAGTGTCACGCTGTGCTATCGAGGTTTGTGGGCAAACTATTAAAATGTTCAGAATGTAGAGACGGATCTGTGAAATGAAATCAGTGAAATCACCAGAATTTAGAAACATCCCATTCCTATATTGTGAATGAAAAACAGAAGCTAGAGACTTTTTTTGTTTCAGTATTGTGTTTGGAAAAATGTTCTACAGTCTTTATGGGTCTGCGTTTCAGAAGAGTAGCTCAGGCAGGGGATGGAAGATGCCCCATCTGATGCTGGTAACAGATAGCAGAGTGCAAATGGATTATTTATTCCCTAGAGAAACAGAGCTCGCATTGGGTAGGGATCCCTAAAATACTTCTGCTACTGAAGTTTCTGGGCCTTTCTCGTAAGCTAAGTGTATCTGAACTCATAGTTCTGACACATACAGTTGGTCCTGAAGTTCCCTATGTCCCCCTGGAGAGGGGATGAGAGACTCAGATACTCGGACTCAGATACGGGGATTCATCTCCCTGAAGAGGGCAAGACTGGTTGGGAATATCAGCATTCATGGTCCAAAGAGCCCGTCTTGATTTTTGCCCCCTCTGTAGCACTTACCTTTGCCTTTACATTCACTGATGATTTCTTTTGTTACTTGGTAGCTTCTACTTATGTATGTATCATAAGATTCGGAAACCACTAACTTGCTGACAGGAATATGAGGTCTGTGAGCAGAAAAACAAGTACGGTAAATTGGAAGAAGTGATAAAGTTTTAAATGCAAGCTATGATTCATCTGCAGGTATCTGTTTCTTTAACTCTTCTTATCCCCCACACCCCCAGAACTGCTCTTCTGTCAGGACCACTATGATGATTTTTAAACTTCAAGGCCGGGATGTTTACCATTCCTGCATTAAGATATTTCAGTTAGCTGGGAAAAATGGCAACTGCTTCCTCTAATGCGGACCAGCTAGAGGAGGCAGCATGCGACAGGCTGGTTAGACTTGTGTTGCTTTTGCAACGGTGTGCAGCAGTAACGATGCCACTTTGTGCTTATTTAGGCACGTGTCCTTTGATCAGCAGATTTCAGCGCTCACCCACCCACATAAAGTTAGCGAGTGGCAGGAGAGCCCAATCTGCACCCAGCAGGTGAGCAGGAAGGGACAGCGGGACAAGGATGCAGCCGCCTGGGGACAGAGGGATCGGCTCTGCTGGCTGGGAGCTTTGTGGTCACAGCAGTGTCACAAGCCACCGCCCAAGCTGTCTTTGCCAGGCTGAGGTCTGTGCTGTGCCACCAGGGCTTCCAGCGTTAAAGGATGGGCTGACAACTTCTGTGTCTGCCCGAGGAGGGCGGGCAGGTACAGGGAGAAACGTGGGGCGTGGAGAAGGCAGATGCTGGCTCTCTTCACTGCTCGTGCTTTGATGGTGAAGGGCAGAGGCAAACCGCTGCTTTGGCCATCTGTAAAGCTGCATTGCTGGGAAATGCCTGGAATTAGCTGGCCTCCTCCCGGGCCAGGGTGTTTCAGTGAATTGCCTGGTGGGACTCTGGCAATTGCAGCAGCTGGGGTAGGTGGATGTGCACAGAGAAGCAAGGGATAGGAAGCAGAAAGCTGTATTTTCGTGCCACAGTGCAAGGGAAAGTCCTAACTTCTCCCTCCATCCAGTGATCTGATGTATCTAGAGGAATTACACTTGGGAGAGGAGACAGAGAGCACCAGGAGGGCTGTGTCCCAGTCCCCCACCCAACCAGCTGACCACACAAGAGCAGCCTCTTCTCTTGCACTGGGAATATTCCTTGAGGTCTTCCCAGAAGGTGTGTATTTTTGAGGCAGAGACTCTCCTGTGGTCCAGCTGCTCTGCCGGGCGTTAGCCACGTGATACCCTTTCAGGGATAAATACAGTGCAAGGACTTCTATTTAGATACTCTGAGTGTCGGAATTTTAGCTGCGGACCAAAAGGACACAACACAAATCGTTTATGGGATAATAAGGTATGAAAAAAGTAAGGGTGGGTTTTTGTTTTTTTTTCCTTTACAGTTTCTTTCTTGGTTTTCTTTTTAATGTTTCAGCTGCTTACAACACTTGAGGGCTGTTGAACACACGGGTGCACTGAGGCGCCGGGAAACACCAGTATTTCTGGTGGTACCATAGACCACAAAAGCCCAGCCACAAAATGTCACCGAGCCCATGTAGGTGGAACTCCTGTGTATGTATGCTATGTGTGTATGACAAATGTTTTGTTTTTATCTGGGATTGCTCAGACGGTGATCAGGCTCACACTAGAGAGAAAGGGCTAGTCTCAGCAAGGAGTCACAGCGATACAGGTATTTCAGCAGAGAGGTGCAGTGGGGGACTGGAACTGTGTGACCTTTCTGGAGTTTCCTTCTTTGTGGGAGCTCTTTTGAGTCTGGCTTGTATAAATGAATCATAAATTTGAGAGTAGGAAGCCCGTACAGATCATCTTGTTTATTCTTTGCCACATGACTGTTTCTGCTGGGTTTTATTTAGCCTTTCTCTCTGCAGCTTATAGTAAAAAGCATTTGTGTGTTGGGCTGGAAGGCACCACGGCTGTGATGCTTCACTGGGGAGTCAGAAGTCACGAGTTTCCCTCCAGACTCGGGCAGCAGGTTGCTCCCGGCAGCCCCGTGGTGTTTGCTGGCAATGATATTGGGGACGCAGAGGTACGGCCACGTGGCTGGGTAAAAGGAAAGCAGCAGAGGATGGCAGCAGGAGCGTGAATTTGGGATACAGAGCCTAAGCAGGCACTGGGACTGATGTGGGCAGCCACGGGGGTGGCTGGCAAAAATGCCGAGCTCTGGGAAGGTCAGCTCTGTGCCTTTGGAGTGGCTCTGTCAGGGGCCCTGAAAGCCGAGCGAATTATCTTTGTGTTTCCCTTTTCTGCAAAGTGGGAGGAAAGATCAGGGGTGCTTATCCATTTGCCATTCAAATGTTTTTTAACCAGACGTTTGCTTTCACCGACTGTTGTTGGGATGAATACCCTGAAAACCTGAGTCAGAAACCTGCAATTTTTTCCACTAAAAACGTTTCAGCTATAATTGCTGAGAAGTGATAAATGCTTAGGGTTTAGCTCTCTGATAGAAAACCTCTGCATTTTGGTGTCACAGGAGACCCTGAATTCCTGACAGCCGTAACCAAGTCCCCCAGGGTGTTGCAAAATTTACAATTAAGATCCATCAGCATATTAATCGTAATAGAAAGACAGACAGGGCTTTTTCCTCTGGGGAACGGAAGGGCAGGTGTGAATGAGCTCAGGATCCGGTTCAGTCTATGAACGTGATGGTCAGGGAACTGAGTCAGCAAAACCAGTTCTGTTGGCTGAGCCCAAACTCCTACCTTTTAGGAAAAGGGTTAAACCAAACAAAAATACTTTGAGGGTTTCCTGGACACAGGAGTACTGGAAAGAGGACCTCCATGATTAGCAATGTAGTGATCTTTTTGCTAATATATATTAGCATATACGTATTGGCAATGATCTGGGAAATCTGGTTTATAACAAGCCATTCTCAGGCCACGTTCAACGCAGCCTGCTCTAAATTTATTCTGGGAGCCTCAGCAGCTTTTCCAGTTTAAGTCTGCTTAAATTTAAAAACTCAGCAGAGTGTTACTCTTCAAAAACAAAGCAAAAAGTAATGCAAGAACCCCTCACCCCCCTTTCTGCTACCTGTAGGTTGTATCAACGCTTAGAGTAGCTGCAGCTAAATCCACGGGGGGTATCCAGGCAGGTAGTGTATTCCCAGAGACCCACTTGGTCCATTCAAACAAGCCTGGCTCTATTCGAATTTTCAGGTTGTTCTCTTGCTGCATACCTGGAAAAGGGAGAAAGGAGACCAGATGTCAGTGAAGGCAGCTGGGGAGGAAGGCAGCAAGACTTTGCAGCTTTAATACTTCACTTTGATTGTAAATTTTTTTTTTCTCTCTAAGTAGTCAGTTGATTAATAGTAGGTATGGACAATGAAGTATTTAACATATGTACTTGGCATATGATATGCCAGGGAATGGAAACCTCTGGCCGGCAGCTACAAGCAATATACTGAACCTAGGCGTGACTGTATTTTGGAGCTGTTTTTCGACTCTTTCCAATGCCAGGGCATCTTGTGCCTCTATCACTATTTCCCTTCCCAGTTTCTGCAGTAAATTATTCTTAAGGGGGGCAGCAAGTTTCCTGGGGGTAGCAATTGCTGTGGGAGCACGCAGCAACAAGCAGCTGGAGGAGCATGAGCAGGCCAGGGCGCAGGGCACGCTGAGCTGGATGTGTCCACCCATCCCGAACGCATCTCCAGGCAATAAACCCAACCCTGACGAGCAGCTGGTGCTTGGGCCAGCACGCCACTTGCCTAAGCTCTTGTCACACTATGCTGTTAGAAAAGGGCTCCTGAACAGACAGTGTTGCGCTAATGGGAAGTGAACACCCATGGAAAAAATCCTCACCCCAAATTACCATTTACTCAGGTCTCCCATGCCAGACTCCCTTTTATCTGGTTGGCAGTGTTTTTCCCAGAAAGCGAGGGGAATGCAGCCTTTCCTGCTCCTTGGGTTCTTACCTTTCAGGATATTGTGTGCCGTCTGTACACACCGTAGGGATGGGGAGCTGTAGATGTAGTCTACAATGGTATTAGTTTCTAGCAAGGCTTCACCTGCAAGCAAGTTTCAACACTTGTGAATAAAACCAGACCAGGGTATCTGCCAGCCAGCAAGGAGCTAAAGCAGCTTCCCAGCTGCACCACTTGTGTTTTGGGAAATAGGTGTACCCATCGTATTTTATTTCAGTGGTGCATTGAGCACTGTGATATGCACAGCTGTGAAACTGGGATACATTTTTCTGTGTGTGTGTTGTTCCACGTGCACCCAGGTACTTAACCAGTATGCAAAGAAATAACAGCAGCTTTCGCGCAGTTTCTGCTTCTCTCAGATTTAGCCAAAAAGCAAACAGCGTGCTGAGAAAAATTGTAGAGAGCTTGAATTTGATTTCATTTCATTTATGAGCCATAAATCAGAATGATTCAACTGAACTCAAACCCAACTTAATTCAATTGGCTCGATTCTTTGCTAGTATAAATTACCATTTCATTACACAGGTGGAAGATCACTGAAAATGAGATAAGAATCAACTCCACTATTAGGGTTATTAATATTCTTGCAATGCCTAAGGGAACCAAATGAGAACAGGAATCTGCTCAGCATTGCACAGACTTGTAGTAAGAGTTATATTTTTATTATATTTGAAGAGGCAGGACAAAGAAGTGGGAGCAAGAAAGGGTTATTAACCTTGACTTCATATGTTTAATGCTGGCTGTAACCATGTCAAACCGATCCATAAATCTCTTGAGAGGAGTGGGGTAATTTAGAAGGAGCGGCACATCTAACAGCCCTCCGTCACGGGGTAGCTGCTCGTTTGCTTTAGTCGTCAGAGGAATTACAGCTCCAGCAATCGTCAAGGTCGAGCCCGTGCCGCTGCAGCGGGGCGCTGCAGATGGCTGGCACGCCGCAGCCGCGCTGGCAGGTTGATGGCGTCTGGGTCACATATGCAGTTGTGTACTCGGACCCATTTAATGATACCAGCAAAGTGTGCTGTGATTGCTCCCAGATTCGCCTTCTGCTACGCGCATATTGCGAACCCCGATGCCATGTGGCCGGGAGTCTGAGCATCCTGCCGTTGTACAGTGATTTATTTTTGTTTAAAAAGCAAGTATAATTTTAGCTGCCCTAGTTTGAATGTGACCAGCGTGAAGGACTCTAAAGGATTTGAATTTGAGAAAATGCTAAGTACTGCCCTCTGAAGCTCATGTCTTTAAGGGGCTGGGCTCCCCTAATCACAGACCTCGATATGTGCTCTTTGACTACCAGCCAAACAATTTTCTGTCTATACACAAACAGGTTCAGAAGTCAGGGACAAGGATGGGGGGAAAACACTGGAAATAATTTGGACTGTGTTTTTGCCATATAAGCATAAAACCAGCCAGGCTGGTAGAAGTACATTGGTGCAGCAAACTGCAGGTCAAAATTTAAGATTGTCTAAGTCAAGGGAGAAGCGTATTTTGCACGAGGTGACCGTCACGCTGCTGCGTTTCTCGCCAACATTGCTAATAACAGCATCTTCCAGCACGGCGTGTTCACAGGACGGTAGTGAACGCTTTGCAACTGCGCTGCTGATGGCTCTGATTTCTTACCACGTCCTAGATGTTGGGCTTTGTCTTTTCTTCAGCTGCAGCAGCTGAAGGAGACAAGGTTTCCTTTGGAAGAGGGGGCTTGCTGGGGAAGGTGAAGGGACTTTGCCAAGGTGCTTGAAACGCCTAAATCCCGTTAGTTCAGGGCACCCGGTGCAATTTGTTCTGCCTTGCACTTTCTCTTTCTCTGGCTGGGTGTGTGGGAGGAAGATAGCAAAGCTTCCTGGGCAAGCTCTTGTCTGCTGAGGACAACTTACCCACCAGCCTGGCCTGCGTGCAGCCCAGCACGGTGATTGGCGCGTCTTTTTCATAATCCCTGAAACCGCCGCTCCTCTGAGGTAAGCTGTGAGGCATATTCAGGTTACTACGCATATACCTGCCTGCGAGGGAAAGGTTAGAGGCAGTTGCTGGAATTATTTGCCCAGAGAGCATCACGCCTGTTTCTACCCTCTTTCACCACAACATCCACGCCTTGCTGGTGCCACCTAGACCTGGCCCTCGAGCAGTTTTTCCTGTGTAAAACTATCAGGAATCTGACAAAATTAAGTATCAGTTCAAAATCAGCAGAGGATGTTGCTAGTGTTTTTAAAGTGATCTTTAGGACAGATTCAGTGCCCCAAGGGAAAGTAAATTTTCATCCCACAACAAATGAAACCTCAAATGTTGCACTTTTACAGGAGGCTAAAATGTCAGAGCTCTTCAAATGTAATTTAGACAGAAGGTAGTTGTAATATCCTTTTTTTCTAATTATTTTCACTACATTTTTTGCACATAAAGAAGACTTTTGATAAGTTTCCAATCAGCTCTAACACTAACAGAGCCTGAAGTTATAGTCTGTTCATTACAGTCTGAAACTCAAGCATATTTCTGGGTTGCAAACTCCAATTTATGCCCCCAAAGGCACTCTGAACTGTACCTGCAGTGGTGTTATTTTCATTTAGGACTGAGAACCAGCCAACCTGTGCAAAAGGTTTTCCTGGTGGTAGTAGATATTTGCACTGGGCACTGACTACTGACATCACGACTTCATTTCCAAATGAAAATGCTTTTCAGCGGCGTTACTTGAATGTAATCTTTCCTGCAGTAGTTTCCCAAACATTAGCAAACGTAGTGTTTACTCCCTGGCTTGTGGTTCTGCAGCCCCTGGGGTGTTCTCTGCCACTTGTAACTGCTCGCAGCAATGTTTGGTGTCAGGAACCCACAGCTTCCATCTAAGCTTTGCCCCAGGCAGTTGCCACTTTCCCTCCTTCATCAAAACCTAGAGCCTGAGAGACCCATGGGAACCAACTCACCTTTGGCATCAAAACACTGTGACAACCAGTACTTCCCAAAAACAACATCCATCCTTTCCCCGTGTCTGCAGACAAACAGGCAGCGTTTCTGAGGCCCTGGCTGGCTGGTTATTCTCAGGGGCTGGAATTAAAATTACAGGATGTTTGACCTTCAAGAAAATGCAAGGGTTTTTCTGAGATCTGATTTACAAACGGGAGTCAGGACCAGGCACTTCTTGCTTTACCCTAGCACAAATGCGGGGACAGGAAACTCTTCTGAAGTTGGTACATTTGTGGTGGTATAAAACTGCTGAAGTGAGCAGAGGATGGGGCCCTGCCGCCCCATGCTAAGAGCAGCTTTGGGGACAGCGATGTCTTCTGTGCCTGTGGTTAATCGTGTCATTCACAGGCTTGTAGAGAACTTTAACTTGTAACTTCTGATGCAGGCAGTGAAAGGACACCAGAGGATAAATTGTCGGGGAAAACCCAGTTGCTGGAAACTTGCGGCTAAAACTGTGTGTGACTTATACGCGTCTGTGGGTCCCTACCTGCACGTTCTGGCAGATGATAGTGAGTGGCCCTGCATCCCCAGGTCCTTGGTCTTCCTGCTGTCTTCGTTCCAGAGCTCCGTCAGTGAAGGCTTGAAGGGAAGGGGAAGATGTAGTATTCAGAATTGAGTAGGACCTGCCAAAAATAGAAAGATGTTGGCTTTGGGAATGCTTTGGACTTTGTGCACTCAGACTGTAGTAAGGACATTTCTGTAGTCTTCAGGAATGATGATAATTACTGTTGTCATGTTATTACATTATTATTGTATTTTAGTGCTGCCTAGAGAGCACCTTGCTAGGTGACGCACACACATGAAGAGACAAATCCCATCTCAACAGGCTTTCTGTTTCCTTAGAAACGGTTTCACAGAACAGCAGTTCCCAAACTTTGGCCTGCAAGGCTCTGTCAGCCCTCAAATATTCTCACAGAAAATGCCAAGACCTTCCCCACAGCCACAGGATGCTCACTAACCTCATCTGGGAACCAGCTGCACGTTACTTACCACGCTCTTGTGGACCAAAGTTTGGAAACTGATGGCTACAGAGAGTTTTTGCTCACCTTTGTGTCAGCTATTGCTTCGGCAGAAAGCTGGAGCACAGCCCTGCCTCTCACGCTGGGCAGGTTTTGGGGTTCCTGCGCACAAAATAGCTTGTGTCCCCAGGCAGGGACAGGGCACGCTCAGTCTGGGTTCTTGTCTCTGCGTTTTTCAGTGCTGTCTATTCCATTTCCCATCTACAGTGGGAATTTATTCTCACCAGTGCTTCCTGTTAAGTGTAGCCAAAGGGATATAATAGATCCCATTCTGCCTCAAGGGGCTTACCTAATGATCGTCCCTCTGAATAGAACTCTTATGCCCAGACATTCAAGGACTTTGACCAAAACCCTGGGGAGTAAACTCTGACAGGCAATTACAGAAGCTGCAGTGACCCTCTGCTGATTTGGTTATATTGTATGGGTTACGTTTGCTTAGTCATTAAAAAAAAAAGTCAGTTAATGTAGATGGTCATTTACTTTGACAGAAATAGTTGCCTTTGTTTGCACTTTTCAGTGCCTTAAATATGTCAGAAGTTGCTTCCTGACTACCACCTAGTTAGGATAAAATCTCAAGAGGGGTTTCATAGCTGTTAAAATAACACCAAGTGTCTCTACCAATGGAACAAAAATAGGTCATCTGCATTTCTGTAAAGAACCGATCTTCCGCAAGATCATAAAATTTGCACTATTTTAAAGAAGAAAAAAATACCACACTGTTGGTCCTGATGTTGGTCCCTTATCTGGTGGAGGTAGGGTGCAAGGGTGAGACCGAGCTACTGGCTTATTCGGTCGGGTGAAGATGCCATGCAGAGAAGCGCTGGCAGGCAAGGGGAGTAGGAGGTGGGAACCGGCCGTGCTGGGGACAGCCCTGCTGGTCCCCATCCAACAGTGTGCAGCAGCAGCCACTGTGGGCACAGCCCCCTAGCAGCAGATAACCCCTCCAGCTGCCTGCTCTCACTCTTTCAGACCTGACCCTCTAGCATTACCGATTCTCATAACTGTATTTATTTTATTCAAGGTGAGTTCCCAACAAGGGCTGGGCTTGCTCCAGGGAACTGTTCCTCTCATTGCCCAAATGCAGGCAGAGCATCACAGGTCAGGGCAGCAAATGCCTCTGAGTTAGTCACGGTATGACTCTGAGGTGCAACAGGGGTGGTGGATCTTGAAGAGGAGTTAAAAGTAGGCAGGAGAGCTTTGTGGATAAGCTGAGGGAAATACTACCGGGTGCTGTGGTTAGAAATCCCGTCTAACCCTCCTCCTCAGAATATATGCATGTGATATATTGCAGGCAGAAGTACACTCAGACCACACGTCCATCTGGCAGGATAAGGCCAACTCGGATCCAAGAGCTGCCCGAGTGCATTAGCGTGTGCCAAGCCCGGGGCAACCAAGCCCCGAGCAGGGAGCACGAACAGACATTTATCACTGTATTAAGTGGTCAGCTTGGAGTGCGGGCGCAGCTAGCACAGATACATCCTCGCTGACCCGAAAACTTGAATTATCTCAATATGAGACAAATCTGAATTTGTTAGCTAGGCTCCATCTCTGTTGCTCTACAAAGTGGCTATTGAGCCCGAGCTCTCTGTCTTTGCTTCTGTGTTGCAGTTTCCAACCCCTCGTCCTATCTCAGCCCTTTGCTGCTTTGCCCATATGACAGCAGTCTTTTAAGGATGCTAGCCTGGAGAAGGCTAAGGATTTGTTTGGTTACCCCTCTTTCCTTTACCCCCAGGAACTGCTGCACCATTTCTGAGACTTTCTTTCTCTCTTAAGCCCTTATTAAAAGGCCACGGATGCTGTACAATCTATTTATAAATGCTAGGATTTGCTGTGAATGATGATGAGGCAAAGGCATACTATCTTGCTGTGTCTGGAGGAGAGCCACCAGCCTGACTTCAGTGGTATCTCCTTGATGTTGCTCGAAAACAGAAACCGCTGAAGCTATTTCAGCTTAGTCATCTTCTAAGCATAGGTCATTGTTCGGAAGCTTTTCCCAAAGGCTTGTGGTTCTGCTGCTTGGCAAACAGAGACTGAAGGCAGACAACAACATCTACTGTCTTCTGAATGATGCCTTGCCTTCACTGCTCTGCCAGTGATACTGCTGTGTCCCTGGAGGCAATGTCCTCCCCGTCAGGAAAGGCCCCTTGAAGAATGGAGGTGCTGGAGCAGAGGATGGAGAAAGGGTCTCTGTCATGGCACAACAGTGCTAGTCCTCAGCTCTGTGTAGGAAAAGGCTCCTCTGCTGCATCACTCATCGTTCTCTAGAGGAGAAGAATCCCCAGGGAAAATGAACCAGCCATTGTTGCAGAACGGAAGGAAGACAGAGTGGAAAAAACCCTACCGAGGCCCAAATATAGCCTGAAAATTAGGGCTGTTTTTCATCCCCCTGCTACTTGTGCCAAGTCTGATTTCTCAGGCTTATTAAAGGGGCAAGGAATAGCTTTGGCATCTTATGGGGAGCTTAAATAGGCTGCTGGGTAATATCTACAGCGCTGCCATCCATTTTGGGGCAGAGGAGGTGACTATTTCTGGCTTTGCTGGTAATGCAAAAGCGGTGCGGGGAACCATCACAAGTTTTAGCTTTTGGGTGGTGCTGGCTCCACGATAGAAAGACAGCACACTTACTTCTGCCGTATGCCTTTCCATGCATACGTGGAGAGCCCCGTGGTCTTGAACGCTTGGTTTTTGTGGCTTCTGTGGGGCAAATAAATTCTTGTACCTTCGCTGGGCTTCCCACTTCCTCTGGGCTGTGTGTGCTGAGCGTGGAGAGTTTCTTCTTTTGACTTGGTAGCCCACTTATTTCCAGGCATGAAAGGCAACTTAGAAAATACCCTGCAAGCCATTTGTGGGGAGCTTTTAAGGTAGATACACATGTGTATCTTTAATACTGGATCTGTAGTTTGGATTCATTCCAAGTAGTTTCAACTCATCAGTAGCTTCTGCTCCTACCAGAAGAGGATTTCCACACAGGGGGAAAAAGCATTTTGTTTTTAACATAACTATGGCCAGGTCCTCTCCTAGGCGCAGCCAGAGCAGATTTCCTGACATTGATACAAATGCAGCTGGCTCCTCCCCAAAGGACAGTCTAGTACTTCTTCCAGAAAGGCTATTTTTCACTCCTGTACCCTTACTGAGGGGATGGCAAGAATGGGTTACACAGACTTAGGACCTGGGTTGTGTTGTGTGAGAAGCTGAAGCAATTTGTCTTCAATTATTTTCCAATCTATAACACTGACCAGAGACCGACTGTTTCTCCTCACTGTCCCCAGCAGGTCTGCTCCTTGGCATGAGAAGAAATCATGCAGGGATGTGCCACAGACAGCAAAGAAATGTAGTTTAGATGTACAGAAAATCCTTGGGGTTTGCAGAATGGAAGCAATGCCATTCCTATTTTTAGTAGACAGGGAAAGGATTCGGACCCGGAGTCTCTCAAGACACAACCTGGTTTCATGGGCAGTAACTGCCCCAAAGGCAAAGCCTGTTCTCCCCTACTAAAGATCATCAGGCTTGTCTTCTCAGGGTGGCAGCCTGTTGGTACAGACCTTGCTGTAGGGTAGGGACATCTTTTTGTCTTATGCTTGTACAGTGATAGCCAGGAAGGTCTGTGCGCTGGGCAGAGCTCTTGAGGCACTATTTGGATATTGGCCATAAACCCCCTGTCCTGCAAAGGCCACAGTTCAGCTCATGCCCCACTTGAGCAGTGCAACAGGAAAACCTTTTTCAGGTGAAATGTCCAGGAACTAGCAATCTAATTTTGATGTATTAAAGATTCAATCAAATATCCCAGAATAGCGTTTTGCCTGTCATGTCTCTTGCGTGGTATAGCCAGGGTGCTGCAGCCCAGAGTGAGCTGTATTTTCGTGACGATCTCAAGAATGTGTGATTTTCACTTGAAGAATGCAGTCTCTTGTGACGAGGCGGAAAAGCTCCATGGCTGTTCTCTCTCTCTTCCTCTGCAGGGATGAAACGGGACGTGGCTGTGTCCACAGAGGCAGCGCAAACCAGCCCCCAGGGTCATCACTCACCAGCAGCAACCTCGGTCCCAACACCGTGAGCTGGGTCCCACCGCCTGCACCACGGCAGTTCTGCAGTCCCGGTGAGTACTGCCATGCTTACTTTCATGTCTACGCAATGAAGGTATCTGTGCGCCGTTCTTCTCTTACCACAGTGATCCTCCCATGAATACCGTGGCCTAGACGGCAGTGGGGCTTAGGTTGTCCTTAGCTCGCTATATTGTTTTGACCAAATGACGTTCTGTAACCTAATATTCCCTGTGGGAAGCTGTTGTGTAAAATGAGACACTTTCCGGGTCTGTAATAATGTTTTTGATAAATGTTCCGGATTGTGTGCTCCAGTTTGTGATTTACAGTCTTTAGTGGTAATCAGGGAAGGGGCATTTCCTTTCTTTGCTTGTCTGGAGGCGGAAGTGCTGGAGCTACAAAACATTTGGCTTTCCTTTTAGTTGCTGCTCCAGTAGTAATTCTTTCCCATGCTAGTCCCTAGGCCTCAAAACCCTTCCAGGCACTGTAAGAAATAAAAGCAGAATTCACTGGAGCAGGCTGCTGCAGTGTATGTGGACCTGGGACCATTTTGGCTGGCAAATTTTAGGGGAAGAAAGGATGGTCTTGCTGGATTGGAGATTGGAGGGTCTGGATTAAGTCCCATCTTCATACAAACTTTCTGATTGACTTTGCCCATGCATCTTGATTTTCATTTCTTTAAGCCCTGGTTACTGCAGGTCTTCTCTTTCCTCATAATGAAGGGTGAGTTGAACTTTGATGGTGACAGACTCATTACAGATAGGCTTGTTCTCTTTGGCAAACATCTGGATAAAAGCCCTTTATTACTGGTGTCCATTTCTCAGAGGGCAGGCAAGAAAAGAATAGATGGTTGTGACGAGGGGGGTAAATGAGCAATCTCTTGCTCTGCTTGTCCCTGCCTGATGGAATTCTGGGCTGGGGAGGGCTCGGGGCTAAGCCAGGACTGGTTTACAGAAGGGCAGTGGTCGTGGCAGTCACATCTGGAAGGCAGCCTGCAAGCCATGATTGCCCTGTGCCTGCTCTCCGTCTGTCATTCACCACGTTGCATGTGTTAAGCCTGAAAAGCCACAGGCAAAGAAAAAGACTGCTTGCCCTTTTTGTTCCCTGTGTTTTGCTTGATTTGAGGAGTTGTTGGATCAGTTTCTATTAAGTGTCAAGGTAGGCCGGTTCCTCTGGCTGCCCTGTGCTGACATGGGTACCGAATGCTTTCCCGTTCTGCTCAGAGACCCTCCACCCAGGTCAGGTCTGCCCACTGAAATGTGAAATATGAATTGTGTGTGTTTTGCTCTCTATCTCCATCCCTTCCCTTTGTAACTAACCTGCTTGCTGGTGTGACCCTGATCAAACTTCTGTACCTGCAGGGTGCTTAGCAAGGGGGCAGCAGGCAGGAACGTGCTTCTGCCCTCTCCTTGGCCTCTTGTGCTCTTACACACAAACCACTCCCTATGCTCCAGATTTGTCAGAAGTGTTTGGGTGCTTAGAGATGCAGCCAGCCTTGCAGGAGTGCCCAGACCCACCCCTCAAACACTCGGTTTTTATTGCTGTTAACTAATTCCCATCAAAATCAAGAGGTGTATGGTATAACCTTACTCAAAACGTAAGGTCTGCATTCTCACTGAAGCCAACAGCAGGCAGGCAACTAGCCGCTTCTGAAAATCTTGCTAAGTATCTTAAGAAACATTCCCGATCCCAAGTCCTTTTCCCCAGAGAATTATACACAGCAGATCTCGCTTCCCAAATTAATGTTCAAATTTAAGCCTTCCTTATCCTAGTCCCACCACAGAGGTGTCTACACAGCAGTGGCTCTACAGCGGCCATCTGCTCCGGCTCCATTAACCAGCAGCAGCCATCCTATGAGTAATAGCTGCTGTAACATCTTAGCTAAATAAATCACAACGTCCTCTAATCCCATGCCCAGGGATAGCATCTGCTCTTCCTTCGCTTATGAGACGGGGCTTTGCGTGCCAATACGTTTCCCCCAAGCGACCTTCTCAGCAGCCCTGGGAGATTCTTCACTTACCCAGGTGAAATCCCAGCTGCTGAGCCCCCTTTTTGCAGCGACAGAAGCTGGACTGAGCAGCTTTACCTACCCATGAAACACCCAGGTCCCACATTCATCCGCCTTCGTGATGTAGTTTTCAGGCAGTAGCCCAGAACAGCCAGTTGCAAGGGAAATGCCATAAATCCAGCCCTCACTTGTACTGGTTTGTTCCACAGGGGACATGAAAATAAAATCCCCTGGGACCAGCTCCAGTTCATCATCATTCTGGGGGGTGTAAGGATAGATCACTTGCAGAGTCTGGGGGAGAAACAGAAGCACAAATGAATGAAAGGATTGTTAATGGGAGGGCACCTTTAGCCAAGCGGGGGCAGGAGCAATCCCATACTGGACCTTTAACCTTAGCAAGGTGTGAACAGCTCTCCTTGTAATGCATCACTTTGTGCTTTATCCAGGAAAGCTTTACCTTCAGGGAATTCCTGCCACTTCCCACTCTTTGCTGTTGGAAAGCTTTTCTTGGTATTTACTCCTTTTTTCCTCTTTGATTCCAGCCCTGTCTTTGATAACCGGGACCGTGTGCTTAAATCCAAGCTCCGTGTTAAAAATGGAACCCAGTTCTTATTGGGACCTGGACTTTACACAGCTCTAGCGGTCAGCAACCATTTTTGGTTTACCTACTCATGCTTGATCTGGAAGAGCAGTTCTTGTTGCTGTTGCTTTTGGCAACGAGGCAGAGACACTGTTGGGAGGCTAACAGGTTTGAATCTGTGACTCCCTGCTCTCAAAACTGCTCATGAGAACGCACAGGAAAAAACACAGGTGGTGAGAAATACTGGGATGTGGCCACGCTGTTTTCTTTGTATTTCATACCATGAACAAGATTAAGTTAAAAGGCGGGGGAAAGATCAGTGAGTAAAATTCTGTAATCTTCTCTTCACTGGAGCATGAAGAATCCACACGTATTAAATGTCTATCAGTGACTTTCCTTGGAAAAGGCTACAGCAGTTCCCCATTTAAAGGAGAACAAACCTGTTATTGTCCCTGGGCAAGCCTTACTTCTGCAGTGGCATCACACAAAGAAAAGCCATAATCTGCTGAGCAGCTCTGATCTCCTGATGGTGTCAGGCCATTTGCTCACTAATCCTCCTAGACTACGTGTGCTATCTTCAAAGGAAGATGGAAACTAGTCACTGCCACCTGATACCACAAGGCCAAAACTTTCACACATGGCTGCCCGAAGTTAGATATGCAAAGATGTGAGCTGGTTTTCAGCAGCAGCTCCCTTTGCAATCAGTGATAACGTTGACTACTTGTGGCTTCTAAAGGACAAGATGACTCTTTGGATCGGAGAGGAGGCTGTCACGCATGGGAAGCATGGCCTGGGCTGGGTCAGAGTGCTGCGCACGAGAGAATTCAGCTCTCCAGAAGCTCTGGCATCTGTTTACTCTGTGGTGTATGGTGTGCTGGACTAAAATAACTTTTTTCCACTCTGACACAGGTTTTGTGTGTTTGATTCGGGACAATGCACTTTGGTGAGGTTAATCGCCCCAACCTCAAGAATCCAGTTAGCTGCCTAAGCCTCAGCAGGCACCCTCTGGAGGTTCCCTCCTCCAGAAGCTGATTCATCTCATCCTGAGATAGACATCTTGAGTCTATCCGAGAATCTATCTAACTGAGATAGCCGCAGACTGGCTCAGACTTAAGAGGTCTAACTTGGGGCTATTTACAGGGGGGTGAGACGAATCTCAGGCGTTGTTCCACTAAGCCCAGGATCCCGATCTACAAATTTGAAATAGTACATTTTTTTTCTGCATATTGTGTTGGAAAACAACATTATTAAGAAAACGATGTTAAGACACTTAGATACTGCAGTTATAGAATCTGTATGAGTAATTGAAGTATGTAGGCCATGAGGGTAAACGTTTCTTACGTGATGAAACTAAATACTGTGATTAAGAAGAGTGTCAAGTCTGCACAGAAGAAATGGATAGTGGCCGGGTTAAGAGTTGGTTCTTGAGAAATCAGACCAGCTTCCGTTGAGCTAACAGGAGTGTCATTGTTAGAATTAATTAATCCAGCAGGGCATGGTTCCCACAAGAAGCAAGAAATGAGGTGGGTTAAATAGCGAGTCTAGACAGTATGAGCAAAAAAGGAAAAAAAAAAAAAAAAAAAGCAAGACGGTCTGTTTGTTAAGATGACTGGTGGGATGTGGGAGATCTATGTTCTGGGTGACCTTGCGGGACCTGAGGCAAATTCCTTAATGTCTGCATAGTCTGTGCCATGTATCCATGCAGCTCTCGGCAGCGGACGTGGGAGCCCTCATTCACTGGCAGCTTGTGAGCACTCTCGAGCTGCAACTGCAGCTAAACCAGCCTGCCGCTCTGCTAGGGTCCTTTTTTTGGTTTTTTTTAATTTTTGGACTGAAACGAGCTCCAAAAATTTACCTCGTGATTAACAAAGCGTATGTCTCGGGAGAATATCGCGGCGACCCAGTCACAGCCCAGCTTGACATCGATGTTCTGCGCTAACTTCTCCAGGGTGGGCAGGTGGCTGGTCTGGAAGTGATAGGCCAGCGTCACGTGGAGCTGCTTCTTGTGGGGCTCCACGTGAACATCTGCAATGAGAAGATGTCAGTTAGCAACGAGTGACTGTCGAGATTAGCAGCTTTTCGAAGGTGTAAGAGCGTCTATCGCCTCAGAACAGGAGCTGGGAGCTGAACTTTTAAAGATAGCTCAAGTGGAACAAATTGTAGGGCAGTTTCTGAAAAGGCCTTGGGGAAGTCAAACGTTAGTTCCCTACGTATGCTGCGCCTTGGATCAAATTATTAGAGATTTGTGGTCTGCTTCAGTCTGGAGTGACACCAGGGTGGTAGACAAGGCACCCTTACGAAACTGCCAAAATTCATTTGCATTCAGAAAAGAATGGGTTTCTGGGTGGTGCGATAAGAGTTGTAATTGTGAACCCAGTGGGACTTCTGCCAAAAAAGACGCTTTTCCAGGGGCATCCTTTCTTTCATCAGCGGATGAGGATCTCTCCAAAATAAGCAAGTTAAAAAATCGTAATTTTTACTCTCCCTCCTCTGTTCTGTCTCCTACACTAGCAATTACAAATCCATGGAGTTTACAGGTTCACGCGAGTGCATTAAATCTTTTCCCTGGACACTTTTAGTTCGACTACCAGTTTCCCCAGTGAGGGTGAGGTATTCCAAAATTGTGGAAACAGACATTGATAAGATAATGATTCAAAATGATCCTGCAGAAAAAGAACCTTTATTAGGAAAAGATTCCAGGAAGCAGAAAGGTGAAAGTATGTGAAATATTGGCACTTTTCCCGTAGATGTGGAAATCATAGGATACATTGTTTGCATGTAATTTATTCTTGCTTATTCAACCAAAAATTGCAATTAAATTTGAAAGATTATTCAGTCAAAATTGCAGCTATTCAGGGACTCGGCTCCAAGTGCCAGCCAGAGGTAGCTTTGCAAGCTCATCCATCTTTTTTTTTTTTTTTTTGATCCGCAACAAAAAATATGCTCTGGATCTCTGAAAAAGCCCCGGAGACTTTAATGTGATAACCTGACCAAGCTGTGGACTGCAATGCAGCAATCGGCTTCCCCTAAGAAAGAACCAATTTGTCTGAATTGGAGCAGTCGCAGGGGTAGAAGCTTGCTGGGAGCCATTGATGCTTCCTTCTTCTCGCTCCGTGTTTTTTGGGCTAAGAACTGCCCCTTCTGACTGTGTTGGTTTGGAGGGTACGCCTACACTGTGCAGGGGAACATTTGTACAATTCTCACGTGGCTGCAGCAGTCCTTGGACCCGCCTAATGTCTCTGTGCTTGTTGCTGCCTTCCAAAATGTGCATTTGTATAGATAACAGCCATTTCCTCCTTCTTCTAAAGGGAAGAAAAGTTCTAGGTCACCGTCAGGTGAAAGCAATGCATTTCAGGGGTGCAATAAACCTACGACACATCTGTATCTCTTCCTCTGAACCACTTCTAGCTGCACTGCATGGTGTTATGGGGTGCTTGTCTAGCACAGGAATACCCCAGGGACTCAGAAGTTGCTGTACCCTGATGCACTTAGAACTCCAGGATAAGCCTGTGATAATGAAGGACTAAACCAGTTGTGTTGTGACTAGTCCAGGCTGCGTGCTACAGCGATGGAGGGTGGGAGGATTAGTCAGGGAGCTATTATAGCGCTCTGATGCTGTTCTGGCTTCCAAGTTTGGAGGTAATCAGAGGACACCCGGAGAGCCTGGTCAGTAGCAGAGATCGCTGGAGCATGGGATGCTCTGGTTATCGCTCCCCTCCCCATCCCTGATGGGTTCCCCCCTCCAGAAGCAGTAGAGGACCAGGCAATGGAGCCAGCAGTGTCGGTACTGAGATAGGGCTGTTTGAAAAGGTTCCCTCCCAGGTTGCCAGGGTACTTCAGGTCTTTTCAGAGAGCCCTGTTTGCATCTCAGAAATGCAGCAAAAAACCAAACGCAGCCTTTACATGGCTGAGGGAAGTTTTGTGACAGTGGCTTGAGGTAGTGAGTGGCGCAGGAAATGCTCAGCCCTGCAGACAGAGCGTCTATCTGAAAGGTTAAGGAACCACCAAATGTCAACTTCCCTTTCAGGAGATAACACTTGAGACTAAATGTGAGGTGATCTTTCAACTGAAAAAGCACTGAAACTCAAAGCACCTGGTGGGGGGTTCCTCTTGGGCTCTTTGTCTTCAGGCCACTTTTAAAGATCAGATACTGGCTTCATGAGCTTTGTTTCTTCATACCGTCAAAACTTCGGTTTCTGAAAATGCCTGAGCCTTGACCAAGCTGTGAGCTCTTTGTAGCTGCCAGCGCAGTCACTCACCTGCTTTAGAAGCAGCCTCTGCAGCGAAGTCTGCAGCAAACTTCTTGAGCACCTCAGCACTTTCTTCCTTGACAAAAAGCCCAATGAAGTTTGAGGACGTGTAGAGCTCTAAAGGCAGAGGGGCAGGGAATTTGCATTTCCACCGCATCACGGTGGCCTGCAGAGCTTCAGTGAGAGCATCGACCTTGCTGTCCTCGCACTGCCAAAGGAAACGGGACAAACATTTCTCAGGCGGAGAATCATTCCTCACCCCTATGCTTGGCTCTCTAGTGCACTAGGAAAGAAAAGGCTTGGGGGGGGTGGGTGCCAATGGTCTACCTTTACAGTGAGAAAAAGCATAGGGTCATAGAAGGTATGTTTAGAAATCGTCTGCCCCTCCCTTGTCCTCAAAGCAGGACCAGCTATCCCCAAGTAACCTTCCTAACCTCCCCGCTGTCTATTCTCATGTTAACAATCACTTGAGATTATGAGGCTGTGGTCTTCTGTGCTGCTCTTCCCTGAAAACAGCCCGCTTAAAAACCAGTTACCTCCTCCACAAGCCCAGGCATCAGGTGGTTCTGGTAACAACCCCCCCACCCCCCGAATTCCCGAGCACAAACCCTTCTGCAGCGACTGAATGAAGCGTGTAACATCTCCAGCCTGGCCCTGGCACGGGCTGCTCATGAATGCATGCATAAAGGCAACGGAAAGAGGAGCTCTGGTTTACCATAAAGAACTGGCAAAGGGTGATATGCGGGAAAATGTTGTGAGCTTTGTTCTTCCCACAGATCTGCTTTGACTGCTGCCAGAACTCAGACAGCTTCTGAGCCAGGGGGCCGGTGGGGCGCAGGTAGAGGACGTACTCCCGAGGCAGGGTGTCATCGAGGAACGGGTCACCCACATGGGAGAACAGCCTGAGAGGGAGAAAGAAATGTTAGACTGAGAGATAAAGACATATTTTTTGCCCAGCAACATTAGCTTCCCCTGTCCTCACTCCCTTTTGTTCTCCCTTTATGGAAAAAATCAGCTCTGGCAGGTCAGGCAGAGAGGTGCACTGTCTCACTTGCAGCCCATTACCACTACTAAGTAATATAGAAAATTGGTTTTTAGTTTCAGACTGAGGCTCTGAAGATCTAACCTGGGTCACTGCTTCTGCCTTTCTGACTTTCGGTGTACAAAACACAGGGAGGAGAGCACTCGAAATTGCTCAATGTCTTTGAAAAGGCAGCTCTCAGTTTTCTGTTTAGGTGCTAGGGTGGAGAGAGTAGTGGTTCCTTTCTCTCACCTTTTTTTCCTATTACTCGAGATCACAAACTCTCTCAGACAAGGCCTGTTTCTGGATTGCTTATTTAAAGCACTCACATAGCGTCTCACTAATTTTGCTAGTGCTTTTCAGGTAATGCCCCTGTTTAAACATTCCACACTCTAATGGCTAAAATCTTAAACCATTAAATTAACTAATTTCTTTAACTCTTTTTAACATTTATTACTTCATACCAACCAGTCGCATGCTGCTTGAACACTTCTTCCACCTGTCGATGCCAGTGCTTTTTGCCTGCAGAGAGAAAAGAACATTTCAGGGATGCTGGATTATATGGCTATAGCCACATCTACTGCTTGAACCTTGGGACCTTGCTGGGGAAGGGTTGGGTGCAGAAACCTGCAGGACCCGCTTTCCAAACTGATTCCCTCAGCCCTGGGGCTTTCTTTCGGACGTGCCGCCTGTCAAATCGCAAGGTCCTGCAGTCTGTTCGAGGTATGAGATATGGACCTCTGGGTTTTCCCTGCTTGGCCTGATGTTTTTCTGGATAGCGAAGCACCGGCCATTGGCATTTAATGACCTCTTTGTTGGTCATTTGCTCAGCATTGAAAATTAAGAAGTTTGGGTCTGGAAGTGCAGACATTGCAGTAGCACTGAGGACAAGACAAAGTCAACTGCCACCAGGGGGCACAAACCAGAGCTTTTTCAGGTTACAATACCCTGCCAAAATTTGCTAGCTCCCTTCAGTCCTTGCTACCTTGAAAGGGCTCTTTTCCTTATTTCCCTTCAGGATGCCTATAAATCCCTTTTCACTCCAGAAGACCCAAGTCTTCTGTTCAGCACATTTGCCAGTTGCAGAACAACCCAGCACAGTGCTGGTAGATGTGTAATAGTGTTTTCCAAATGCTCGACATCAGCATTGAAATGCAGCTGTGGATCAGCTCAGCTTTGTAACACCAGAGACTGCCAAAATGAGGAATTCAGCCAGAATCCAAATGGCATAAATATTTAGCAAAAATTATGAATGAAGGAGGCAGAAAACATTTAGGGTTGTGGGGCAGAGCTCAGGCCCTCAGTTGGGCGTCAGGAGGCAAATTCCCCATGAATATGTGATTTCAGAGCTTCCTGCTTAAGGGAAGAAGGGCAATATTGGTCTCAAACAGGTGCTACAGGTGTGGTAGGAGGCAAGCAAAAGTGAGGGGGATGCTGGTTTATTCTAATCAGCCAGCACATGCTCGTACAAAATGGTGGGGGTGGAGGAAGGTCTGAAGACCAAGAAGCCTTCAGCGAAGTCGAGAGCAGGGTCTCCAGGCAGCTGTCCCCTGAAGGCAGGGAAGGGGAAGGGATCTTGCAGAAGGGCAGTGCCAGAAAAGGATCTGCATCCTCCAGACCCACCACGCTGCACGGGCAGAGGTCTCCTCCCCGGCGTTAGACAACACGGAACGCGTTCAGGCACCAGTGCAGCTCCCTCCGAAGGTAAAGCCCCGCTGGCTGCCATTCGGTGTGCGAAGTGCGAGCAGGGCTACAGCCCAGGGACTGACAAAGGTGACAGCCAGTTGTATTCTTCTGTTGTTATTTTGGCCAAAGGAGCTGCCTCCCTTTTGCTCTGTGGGTTATACACCGTGTCTCGGAGCTGCCTGCTGTTAGCGACAGAAAATCTGACTGAGGACAGGCAAACTTCTAGTTTACGCTGGTCGGCCTCAAGCCGTTAACCTAATCTTGCTAAATATGGTATGTTACAGCTTGAGAATAGCGCAGAAGGCTCGCTGACATCTCTAAGCTAGAGGGAATGTGTCTGACCAAAGGGATGAGATCCATGTACTATGCGCCCTGTGCTGCCTGCTGTGAGAAGATGCTGCTGGCTGGTCATAGGAAGCGGGTCCAAGTAAAGGAAAAAGATCACGACTCCAGGGTCCAACCTCTAGGATTTAGGGCAGCCGGCACCACCCAGCATTTCTTATTTCTGCCCACTGTGCTGTGTAGGATGTTTACTGCGCTTC
The DNA here is from genome assembly GCF_000687185.1 of Egretta garzetta. Lineage (NCBI taxonomy): Eukaryota > Metazoa > Chordata > Aves > Pelecaniformes > Ardeidae > Egretta > Egretta garzetta. Next base: position 208,818 of record NW_009259273.1, read on the forward strand.
TGTTGCCCTTTCTGTCTGCAGTGATGACTTTCGAAAGCACTCTGATAACCATGCAGGAATATGCAATGTTACCCACCAGCTTGCAGCCATGTGTTGTTGACTCAGCTGTGTTTCAGCTCTGCCCTCAGCTTCCCCACCCCTTGAATATACATATTTTTGTTCATTTTGAGACTAAGAGGAAGGCAGAAAGATAATGCTGCAAAAAAGGGCTGTGTTGCAAATGTGTGATTATGAAAATACTTCCCCCTGAAGCATTTTGCTGCCCTTATCTGCCAGCATTCATTTGAGATCAGCAGAGTGCTAGTCCAAGCACCTGCCTGCTGGAAGGATGTGTCTTGCGCTGTCAACATCGTAGTTCGGTCTGTTCTATTTTGCTCACCTTTCCCTAGTCTGGCTCAGATGCACTATGCAAAACAGCCCCTGCTTTGCTTTGAAAAGCAGTTCAGACAAGAGCAAAGAGCAAAAAGCGCTCCCCTTGCACAGGCCGGGAACCTTTCAGGGAGGCTGAGCAGAGTCATGGCCAGCCACCTCAGCTGGTCGGCCATGGATCTTCCCTACCTTGGTTTCATCATCCATTTCTGCTATATTGCCGCCGCTCAGCTCACCTCCCCTCTTGCCTAGGTTGTTTACGCTCTTCAAAACACGACTAAAATTTGACTCTCCTAACCATAGATCTTGCCACTGAAGTGTGTCTGTCTGCATTGCATCCGAGGCAGTGAATTATAAACGCCCTCCCCGTAAAGCTCTGGCTTTGAAATGAGCAGTTTCTCCTGTTGCGAAGTGGGGGCAGACAAGCTGGCTCTCACTCGCTATTTACTCCCTGCAGACCCCGGAGCAGATCTCGGAAGGAGTCGTGCACAATCTAGCAGGACAGACGGTTCTGCCACCCACCCTTGTTGACTTGTTCGCTTAATGAATTGATGTTTCCTTGGAACAAATCGCACAATAGAGCTCTGCTGGAATTGACTGCAGCTCCTTCTCCGCTGCCTTTGTGCTCCTGGGACCCCAAAGGGCGTTAGAAAACATTAGGCTGGGCCCCACATGCTTTTGTTCATGGGTGATTTCAAAAGGTGCCTATCTCTTCCATGGGGACAATAAACTCCCTTTTCAATTTAATTTTCAGTGCAAGGAGGAAATACTGCATAAAGCAAACAAAAGCCAAGGTATATTTTTATCATGGGACCCGAAGCTGAGAGACTCTTTTTGTTTTTCTTGCCTTCTTTTTTTTTTTTAATTTAGTGCTGGGAATGGTGATGATGACTGATAGGCTCTGGTTAGTCACAACCCAGGGCACGCACTGCATCCCTCCCAAATACCCTCCTCTGTAGCCACCAGCCCAAACCTGGAGAGGACCCATCCTCCAGGTGCTCCCACTCCCAGACCCTGTCAAGATCAACTTTTTGAGTACTCAAAACTAGTCACAGCTATGTTTGGCCGCTTACAAAAGTGGCCTGATTTTGACAACTGCTGAGTGCAGTGGGAGCTGGAAGACATATTCCGCTCCTGAGAAAATCAGGTCACTTAATTAGGTGACTAGCTATGGCTTAGGTGCTCAGATTTACTCACACTGGGTGGCAAGTGTTGGCCGTAGTATTGCAGCGAGTGGCAAGAAGTGGTTTTGTGACACGGATGCACCAGAAAAGAAGAAAAGCCAGAAAATAACTTATTTTTCAGAATCTACCAAACCAGCATGGCACAGTAACCACTTCCGGCCATGCAAAAATCACCTCTGGATTCAGATAGGAGGTGAAAAGCTTTGTGCAGCAGTAGTAGTCCCTCGAGCTACCCAATTCCTCCATCTCTTAACTTCTGCTGCCTCCGAGATGAAGTACAGAGGAATCATTTAGCAAGGCACAGCGACACGTAATAGCGATTTTGAAGAGAGAGCAAGGGAGATGCTATGTCCAACTGCAGGTCTGGAGGTGGGGGATTTAGGGAAGGGGAAAGAAGATCCTAATAGCAGGTCTTCCAAAAGTACTTGCAAGTATTTTGGCCACCACAGAGAATTAGGGGTTTTTTAATTCTTCAGCCTCAAAGGCCTCCCTGTGACACTCTTCAATGTCAAGCCACAAGGAAAGCCTTCCTCCACTCAATCGCTGGTTAAACAGTATCAAAATATTGCTAGGAAGCGTCCCAGCTAAAGAGTTGACCCATTAGCCTGAAACATTACAGCAGAACCGGCGTTGCTGCCCTGGGATACATATTAATGTGTAAATGGTGCCCATTTTAACCCCAGCCCACTTAATGGGAGAGCACACAGCTCTGCACGCTACAGAACTTAACTCATTACTGTTGAAGGATTTTTGGCTTCCTGCAATTTCAGGGTTGGAAATAAAGAAGGCAACAGGAGAATGTCAATTTAGCTAGGAAATATATATCAATAAACATAAAGTATAATGGCAAAATCCCATTTACTTCAGAGGAAATGAGTGTAATGGGGAACGATGCATTAACCATAAAGAGAACCTTCAGTCTCAGAAGCACCACAGAGAAATCCTTCCTGCGTAAGTGCTCGGCTTTCTTACGCTAGTCCAGTTTAAAAAAGGAGGGTGTGTATGGCTGGCTGCCAACGGTGCCGTAGCGTGCGGGGTAAGGAACTGCCATGTGGGAAAGCTAGTGCAAGCGGCACAAGAGCAAGGGATGAGGGTGAACTATTTTGAGATAGTTCTGCATTATCTGCACCTGCATTGTGTTTTATCACTGAAAAGGTATGCAAACTTTGGGGTGTCGATGCCCAGAGCAGAGCTCAGCCGGGGTGCAAGGCGCTGTGCTGGGGCGGGGAAGATGAGTGCGTTTGTGCACCGTGGCCGTGCAGGGTCCCCAGCCTCCATCGCAGCCAGGCTGGGCTGCAGGGGCTGAGATGTTCAAGCCCTTGGTGCTGGCCCTTCAGGCATGTGCAGAGCAGAGACCGCTGCAGGCAACCCCCTCTCCTCCTCGCACGCTCAGATACACCACAGCTGAGTCATGCAGCTGGTTTGAACCCCTGGGTCCGGAGAGCCTGTTTGCTCTCCAGAAGCAATGTCTAATTTGTATAAAGTTGGCCCCTCTGGCCGCTGCTTAGGACTGAATTTCCCTGCCTCCATTGGCTCCCTTTGCTGTAATAAGCAGAGACTCAAACCCCGCCGTCGGCAGAGCTGACCTCCGTTTAGAGGAGGAGGCTCGCTGTGCTGCGTGCTGCTGAGCACAGAGGCAGCAGAAAATGCTAGCAGCATCCTCCACCTCAGCTCCACCTACGAGCTGCCTGCCTACGGAGGCACCGAGGGATTTGTGAATGAGCAACGGAAGGATGGAGGCAGCCTGTAAAAGAAAGGGAATGACTAAATCTGCCCTTTCATTATGTGCCTCCAGCCTAGGCAAACTTCTTATCTGTGGAAAAAAAAAAAACCCTCGGAGGGATGAATTCATCATTTCAAGTAGCCCTGAATCTTTGGCCCATAAAATATTTAGCTGAGTAAATAAAGATTTTTTTGGAAACTGCATTAAACATGATGGAAGTACTTGGCTCTCCTTATCGTTAGGTTCAGTTCAAAGGGCTGCCTGACATGACAAGATAGGAATTATGGATCATTAAATTATGATATAAATTATGCCAAATGAGTTTGAAAGAACGCTGTCAAATAGAACATTTTTGTTAGGATTATAAAATAGGCACCTTTAGTTTGGCACGTGTGTGTGTATAAAATGCGTATTTATGTAAACATATATTCAAATAGGTATATGTATCTATTTAAAGCTTGACTTTTTTCAGTCTGTGCTGGTTTATAGTAAAAGAATAGAAAACAAAATGCTGGCTGGGTAGGTACCAAGAATGACAAAAAATAGGTCTTTTCTAGATGTGGCTGCAGTTGCTGTTTGGAGCACGCCCGTCAGAAGCCCAGTAGTTCACTCCCCTTAGCTTACAGGTCGTACTCGGTCATGGTACAGGAGGTCCTGAATTCAAACCCTGCTGTATAGCAATATGGATAGGGAAGCATTATCAATTCTTTGCAAAAGGTAGAATTCCCAGCTTTTTGTGTGTGTGTGTTTACAAATCGCCCATCAAGTGACCTTTACAGATTCCTAAATTTTTGCAGTTTTCATCAATTGTTTGAACCATTAACAGTACAACAGTGGAAACGTCTCTATTTTAGGCTTTCAATAAACAATTCCACGGTTTTGCAAGCAAAATTTCGTTCCATCTAATGAC
>NW_009259273.1:213024-222345 GCF_000687185.1 Egretta garzetta
GAAAGAGACCCAAATTCCAAATAACTGACCACGTGTCTCATGAATTGCTTCGTTGTTCTACACACAAAAATGGCCACAGCGAGGTGTTCTTTCCAAATGGCTTTGGGTGTGAGTTATTCAAATGTGTTCCTCTGAACTCTCAATATGCAGAATTCAGTTGGTCACCAAAAATCATATGATACCGTTTCTGTTCTTATTTGGGTGACCTTACTTCTATAAATAGGGACAGGACAGGAAGGTATCACTAGGGATCAAGTTCCTGTTTAGAGTAGGGGGGGTGGGTAGGTTCCTTTTCTGCAGTTTGTTAAGAAAAAAAACCAAAAAAAAAATGTTTTTGCAAGACAGGAATGACTCTAACAAGCACATGGCAGAAGAATTACTTTTTCTTCCCTTCCCTGAGCTTTGGCTCCATCCTCCAGGCATTACCTTAGCTTATCCTTCTGTTGCTTTCCGCACATGATGGAGGACATAAAGTCCTCCTCACGTTTACCGAGTGGCTCTCATTGCAGCCACATCCTCCACAAGACGTGAGCTCATTGCCATACGCCCAGATCCCCTTAGGAACACGCCGTTCGGTACAACACCCCCAATTTAGGTCAGCGAACGCTATAAGCAGATCACAGCTATGGAAAGACCCAGGTCTTGCTTGAAATACAGGAACTTTCAGAGGAGTACGGGGAACTGCCTGACTGCACAGTGGCTACGGAGGCTGCAAGATTTCAAACTGTGCTATATCCTGTAGGTCACATAAATATTTATAGAAGGTGCCTGACAGCATGATAGGGCTCGGTAGTTCCTCCTCCTTCCCGAGGGGTGGCTGCTTACTCCCAGCTATCGAATCCCAAGCTCTGGTAATAGGAAAGAGAGAGAAATGGGAAACACCATCAGAAAGAAGTTTGGGAAATGGGCTGCTATGTATTTGTAGTTTCCGTAATTTAAAGTTCAGAGGACAGTCCAGCTGGCAAACTGCAGTCTGGCCACATGATGATGATGATGATGATGATTATTTTTAAGTGCAATGAGTGAGGGCCTGGGCGTGTGCCTCTGTTTTACGTGTTTGTTTTTTTAAGTTATGTAAGATTTTGAAGGCGGATTCTTCCCCCCCTTCTTCAGCACATGTGCACTAAGTCATTCCCCTAATCCTCTGCTTAGCCGGCTTGTTAAAGCAAAAGAAGAGGGAAGGGAAGTACAGACTCATAAAAAGTGTCCGGGATAAAGGCAGGAATGTAGCAGCCATTTAACATTTTAAAGAGATACACAGTTTAAAAAGGAAACAGGATATTATTTTCTTTAGAACAATAACAGTACAGCTTTTTATGAGGCATGGGCTTAGATGTCAAAGTCCTGCGCTCGCAGTTGCCAGCCCCTCCGCCAGGTCCTTGCGTGACGGAGGAGGAACGAGGCGCAGGTATTTTGGCCGATTTGAATTGGCCACACCCCACCAAAATTCCTCCATCTTTTTATTCTCCCCTCCAGCTTCAGATGCAAAAACTTATCGTTAGTTTTGCTTACAATCGCAATATTAGTCTTCTTTTTAGTTTTTGGTTTGGATTACATTTGTTGTCTGGCTTCCTATTCACTTTCTAAAGCTTTTCTCCCTGTGTGCGAATCTAGAAATGTACTGCTCAAAGAGCAGCAGTCTCTGAAAGTAACTGGAGTCCTGAAGCTGGACATTTAAGAAAATGATGTCGCTCAATTCCCTGATAAAACCACAAGAGTTGGCAGCACCTCAGCTGGCTGATTCAGAAAAGTTCAAAATTTTGATGCAGAGCAATCACTGGAAAAGGGCGACAGGGTTAAGGGAGACAGGTAATAACCCCTGCTGTTAAAGGGTTTGCGGAATTTGGAATGTTAGCAAAACAGTCAAATACGGATAATACAAATAAATTCAAACAGAAGGTGGTTATAACTGGAGCACATTCAGCAGAGGCTTATCCCCTTCAAACGCCTCATTTTAATCCTAGCCAGAATGCTGCAGGATGACCAAGATTTCATTATTCAAATAGCGCAGTGCAGGAGAGCAGGAGCTTTCATCCCAGTACTATTAATACATTTTTAGCTAACCAGGAAGACAATGTCTTCTCGAGGAGCCAAGTTAGAGGTTTAAGTATGCTCAAATGTACCATCTGGAGTTTCAGTGATAGCCAGAAAAGGAAGCAGTTGTCATGCTGATTGGAAAGAAATAAGTTCCCTCGAAGCATTCAAGACAAACATGATGCTTTCTTCTTTCTAACTGCTCTTCTTCCTATACAGAAATGAGCTGGGATGGAACAGAGATTTGCCCTATCTCTTGTTTTCTGTATCAAGGTCCTCTTTTTGCCAGGGCCTCTTTTTCCCATCACGGGTGGGTTTTTGGCAGAGTGTGGATCTGCCACATGGCTTGGCCAGAGCGGGAAGCCGGGCCGGGGGGCTGCTCGTGGCACGTGGTGCCCGGTGAGCGCGGCTCGACACGTGAATCGCAGTTGTCTCGCTGCCACTTCACCAGCCCCTTCCTCTCCATCTGCCACCTCGCCTCGCCAAGTGGCACAGCTCACCTTCGGCGACCGCCGTTTCAGCAGCCGTCCGCAGCGCCCAGCACAGCTCCAGCTGGGAGCACCAGGACCTGCTGCCAAAAACCTTACCAATAGCCAGAGCGATGGAGCACACCCCATACACCCTGATTTGGAGAGGGCGAGATGGGAGCTGGAGGGACTGAGCTACAGCCATGGAAAAGGGGATGGTTTTGCTAGGGATGCTCTGACGTGCTGTGCCCTGTGCCCTGCCTGGCTTGGGGCTCCTTGGAGAGACGCGCGCTTGCTTTTCTGCCCCCGCATCCTTTAGGCAGCCCCACTTTACTCCTTTTGTATGTAGAATTTTTTAATATCATGTAGATCTTTAGGAAGAAGGAAAAAAAACCCCAAAACCCCACAACTAGCACTTTAAAGTGCCGGTGTTAACATTTTCCAGCTTCTTGGGGTTTCAAAACAGGAAGTTTGGGGGCGGTGCAGTTGCACAATTTGCCAGAAAGCTGCTGTTCTGTGAAGTCGGTGACACTGGGCTGTACCAGGAACTTGAGCCCTGCAAGCCACCAAGGCCTTCATTTTCTGGGACAAATTCTCAGTGCGATGCGAGGAGGTTTTGATGTGTTGCTCCTATTAGTAGGAACCTTGTGGTTTTAGCTCCTCTTGACCGCCAGCGGAGAGTTGACTTGTTCTCCAGAGACAGAGTAAACCTCAGAGCTAAGGGGAAGTTTTTCCAGCCTGACAGAGAGGAAGCGGGTAGAGATAACATAGACCAACGTCAACATGGTATAGCTAAAGACTGAAAACAAAGCATTGAGCTACTCGGTTTGGATCTTGTGATGAAACTTGTGATGCAAACTTCCTTCTAGGTTAGAGTCCAGGTCTTTGTATCATGCACATCCTCAGAGGGCGAGTTTGAATGTTTGTCTGAACATGCTTTGACTTGACAGCAATGAGATGTGGACTACACCATCCACTTACGTGCGTGCAACAAGCAGCCCTGAACTTTTGTTCAAAGACGGTGAAGCATCAGGTTGGGGCCTGCATAGCCAAATCTATTGACTGTTTTAATCCCTTTCCAACTGGTAGCGGGAAGGGAACATATGACAACTAAATCCCACTGTGGGCTCCACGGTAAGGCTCCATGGGCCTACCTGGAATTGTAATATTAAAGTTGGTCAATGCATGAGATGGAATAGGCTGCCACTTCACGAGCCCCTTCCTCTCCATCTGCCACCTCGCCTCGCCAAGTGGCACAGCTCACCTTCGGCGACCGCCGTTTCAGCAGCCGTCCGCAGCGCCCAGCACAGCTCCAGCTGGGAGCACCAGGACCTGCTGCCAAAAACCTTACCAATAGCCAGAGCGATGGAGCACACCCCATACACCCTGATTTGGAGAGGGCGAGATGGGAGCTGGAGGGACTGAGCTACAGCCATGGAAAAGGGGATGGTTTTGCTAGGGATGCTCTGACGTGCTGTGCCCTGTGCCCTGCCTGGCTTGGGGCTCCTTGGAGAGACGCGCGCTTGCTTTTCTGCCCCCGCATCCTTTAGGCAGCCCCACTTTACTCCTTTTGTATGTAGAATTTTTTAATATCATGTAGATCTTTAGGAAGAAGGAAAAAAAACCCCAAAACCCCACAACTAGCACTTTAAAGTGCCGGTGTTAACATTTTCCAGCTTCTTGGGGTTTCAAAACAGGAAGTTTGGGGGCGGTGCAGTTGCACAATTTGCCAGAAAGCTGCTGTTCTGTGAAGTCGGTGACACTGGGCTGTACCAGGAACTTGAGCCCTGCAAGCCACCAAGGCCTTCATTTTCTGGGACAAATTCTCAGTGCGATGCGAGGAGGTTTTGATGTGTTGCTCCTATTAGTAGGAACCTTGTGGTTTTAGCTCCTCTTGACCGCCAGCGGAGAGTTGACTTGTTCTCCAGAGACAGAGTAAACCTCAGAGCTAAGGGGAAGTTTTTCCAGCCTGACAGAGAGGAAGCGGGTAGAGATAACATAGACCAACGTCAACATGGTATAGCTAAAGACTGAAAACAAAGCATTGAGCTACTCGGTTTGGATCTTGTGATGAAACTTGTGATGCAAACTTCCTTCTAGGTTAGAGTCCAGGTCTTTGTATCATGCACATCCTCAGAGGGCGAGTTTGAATGTTTGTCTGAACATGCTTTGACTTGACAGCAATGAGATGTGGACTACACCATCCACTTACGTGCGTGCAACAAGCAGCCCTGAACTTTTGTTCAAAGACGGTGAAGCATCAGGTTGGGGCCTGCATAGCCAAATCTATTGACTGTTTTAATCCCTTTCCAACTGGTAGCGGGAAGGGAACATATGACAACTAAATCCCACTGTGGGCTCCACGGTAAGGCTCCATGGGCCTACCTGGAATTGTAATATTAAAGTTGGTCAATGCATGAGATGGAATAGTTTTCCACCAAGAGGAAAGGCGAATGTTAATATCAAAGCAATGATATTTTGTGGTTAGTCTGAATATCTGTTTGCCAGAGATGGCAGAGTTAAGACACCCATGTCCTGACAGCTGGACTCAGCAAGCTTAGTTTGGTGTTCTTTGCACTAGGCAGTTTTTGCATTATTTCCTGCATGTCGAAGAGCCTAGCTGTGTTCATTCTGACACCTTATTTTCTCCTCAAGTAGTTATTTTCTCTTCTTTATGGGCAATGACTGTTTATTATGAGGAATCTTGCATGTTGTATGTACTAAGGTACTCACAACTTCGCTGAAAAGCCAAACCCCAGAGGCAGAAAATGGGAAGTAGATGCATAGCAAGAAGCTAACCACGATCTCACACCAAAAATAGACTCAAGAAAAGCAACAAGAAGGAAGTCTAAGAAATTAAGGAAGGTGGAAGGAAGAAGGGTGGGGTGCTGAGATAGTTGGGTTAAAGGCAAAAAGGGATATTCAAAACAGCCTCCTGCTCTAGGCAGCTCTGTTCAGGAAATTTTTTAGGCCTTGCTGTTTTCAATAATACAAATAACTCCAAGTAGTTCTAGTATTATTTCTCACTTACCGTTTCTTGATGTCTAGATAGGACCAAGTTATGTCAGTATTTGCATGGGAGACCTGGGGCAAGAGCCCCAAAGTGCTGTAGGAAATGGGGGAAAGGAGGGTTCATGCAGCAGCAGATGAGGCACACTTGCCACTGACTCAAGGCTAAAACAACCCCCTGAACAGTGTTGGGGTTGGGAGTGCCATGGTATTAGAAGCTCCATCTTGGGGTGAGAAATCACACAGAAGGCTCAGCCTCCTGCCTCAGAGATTTTGAAGTGTGTGGTTAAACCAGTAAGCTAAAGCTAATGTCAAAGTTTCCATTATGGGGGGGAAAAAAAAAGTTAGCAAGCTCTGGTCTGAATTTCAGTTTGGGTAACTGCATTTGGTCTCCTTCAGATCACTCTGGAGGTCTACTGATACAAATCTTTGCTAGTTGTGGTGAACTCTCTAAAGTAATCCCGCAGACCAGAATGTCGGGAAAACTCCAGCCAAATGAAGCTGTAACAAAAACTTTGGTGGAGATTTTTACGTTAACTCCGCTTTGGCTTGCCTCTTCTACTCCTTGTTGCAAGAGGAGGAAATTTAGGAAAATGTGGGTGCTTTTGAGAGTCCTGTACGCTAAAGTAAGGTGAGATATCCAAACTGGAATGAAGTATTGCTGCGTAAATATCTATCCTTTATCAGCCTCGAGTGGCAGAAGCTGTAAAAATGCACAGTACAATTATTTTGCTGTTATAACATTAATAACAATGAGAAGTCATAAACTCTTGGCCAGACTTTAAACTCTAATACCAGATTATACATTAAAAATGTCCTTGTGGTGTCTGGTTAAGTTATCTGGAATTTGTACATGAGGTCTAGCCAGGAGTCTCTGCAAGGTTTAAATACTAACTATGGAAGGGTTAAAAAAAGCCACAATAAAAATATATATGTTTGAAGTCTAAAAAGGAACAGGAAATGAAGAATTGTGATAAACTGAGAAACAATGAGATAAAGAAGGATCTGAGAATGTAATGAGAAAACTTTACCACAGACTGGGAATATTTCCCTGCACACTTTCTGATTTTCTTACGGCCTGTCAGTTCCAACTGTATGGTCTTTATTCCTGCATCTGATCACATTCATGCAGAATAAATATGTGAATTACAAAAAAGAAAATAGGAAGACTTTAATGAGACCTGGATTTAGTAATTATCCCTGCACCAAAGAGTGCTTATGCATATATTTAACTTCAAGCACGTACTTAGAGACTTCAGCAAGGCACATGCACACGCCAATGGCTCTTCTGCAAAGCATGTGCTGAAAGGTTATTGCAAATCAAGGCTTTGGGTCTATTCTTTCTTCCAGCAGAATTTCTAAGGATTTTAAAAGAAGTGATGAAAATAACCTTTTTTTCGGTTCACTGAAAACCTGGGGATGTGATGCTAGCAAGTACCAAACGGATGTGTATTTGCTGGAGCAGGACTCAATATTTACCACCCCACCCCACCCCACCCCAAAAAACCCCAAAGCAGCATACCTGACCGAAGGTCTGTCACAACCTTCAGCACAGCACATCACCCGCACGGTCCCGCTCCGTCCCCGCGCCACGGGATTCTCCTTGACCCAGTTCATAGCCTTCAATTAAGGGCTCCCAAATCTAGCGGGTTATCGCGATGCGCTGGTTGCTCTAGCGCTCAGTTCTCATGTTTGTGGAGGAGTAACTCCGACCTTCTGTGCTCCAAGATGTCTGTTTAACATCGTAAAATGCTCTCTGCACCTGCAGCGCTCTCCAGTGCCTGGCACAACGGGGCTCCGAGGCCTCGGTAGGGCACAACCGCAGCACAGATCGTAAACCATCAGCTCAGTGGGTCTCTCCCCCAGTCATTTCAGTCTCTTCTGAGCCATCCGAGTAAACGCGAGCATCTTTTGGTCTTAAAAAGTGCTCAGCACACAGTTTCATCTGACCACAAGGGATGGGAATTCCCAGGGGCTAAGCACTGCTGAAACCTTGTAAACTTTACAGCACCTACCATAAAGGTGCTTGACTCCTAGTCTGTGTTTTGCCCATCAAGAATCAATGTGAAGTGGGTCCCACAGCCTAGTTCTGTCTCCTTCCTTCTCCTCTCAGCATTATCATTTTAATTTCTGACACCTAAGAAATCACGTACTGGGAGCAATGGACTGGGAATAAGTAAGGAGATAGTCCTCATCCCTTTGGCCTGAGAAAAGCTCGTTGTGCATGTCTGTGAGGATTAGAGGCATCATCTGGCCTGTCCTCTGCCTCCTCTATTCATATGCTTGGCCAATACAACTACTGATGTTTTGTGATTGCTCGCGTACCGTAATGGTGGGAGATTTGGGGCTTCCCTTTAGTTCGGAGCTTTGACCATAAGGATTCGCAGACGAGATGTGTTGTCTGAGTATAAAGTGTTTTCCCTCATGATTTTTCCTTTGCCAGTCACCAAAGACACCCAGCACCTCGCCTTAGCACTTCACCAGAAGCATCTCCCATGTGGAGGCACACTTCATCCTATTGCCAGGGCTGTGTAGGAGGCCAAGTCTTGGATGCTTGCCTTGAAGACCTTGTTAGCCAGATTGATCTTTTCAGGCAGGTATTGTTAGACAGACAGACAAACATACACGCTAGCATCACCTCATTTCCATAGCGTGGCTCTCCCCCGCGCTGGAGTGTAAGAACTGATGTGGGGGTGTATTTCTAAAATTATTCACGATGCAAATCTTTTACAACTGATCCCCATCTTATCTGTTTTGTATGTGTGTCTGATATCTTGAAAGCACACTAAGAAGTGCAACTTTTTTTTTTTTTTCTTAAATGCAGAAGGAATGGTAATAATATTGCAGCCTGCCTTTCCGTCTCGCCGAGGAGGCAGCCGGTCCTGTGCTGCATGTCACCGATCCGCTTCAGCTCTCGCTAACAGCAGCATTAGCAAGTGCGGCACGGCGGCGGTACCCAGGCAGAGCACCTTGCAGCATCGGTACTGCAAAATAATAGCTGTGCTTACAGCAAGACCCCTCTCTCTGCCCTGTCAGAGCGGGCTCTTGGGAGATGAAGTAAGAAAGAGTTATATATCAAATGAATGGCAGGTGCTTAGTGTGGATAAGGATTGGATATCAAGTCCCCTTGGTTTGTAAAGAGTACTTCGTTATGCAGGCTCCTGTGATTATGGTAGGGGACCTAGACTGACATGAGCATCCTTCTTGGCAAATATGTAAGAGCTGCCTTGCAAAAAGTAGGCAAGAAAGGAGAATACTAGACACCGGTTCAGAATAACTCTTTGCAGTAAATTTCAGAGGCTAATAGCAGGCATGAATGGTAAATCATGTGTGTAAGTGTGCTGTAGGAGGTGGGAGAGCGCTTCTGGAGTCCAGAATCCCATCGTTCCAAAAGGCAAACTCATTCCCGTGGTTTTCACAGGAACAGAAAGCTGCGACTCTGCTTTTATCCCTGCCCAGCAAAGGCAATCAGGGTGTCACTGCCCATCTGAGCTGCTGCCCTACAGTCTGCAGCCCGAGTCAGCTGCAGGTTTGCCATCACCAAGCCAGGAGACAGGATTAAAGATCCTCAGAATAAGGCAAAAAGAGAAAATACAAAATTTTAAGTCAAAGGAGTTGAAAAAATGGAATCTACTTCCCAAAAATGTTGGAAAGGAAGACACTGTGATTTCTTCTTGCATTTTTTCTAGATTTTAAAATTTGAGGGTATCCTAGGAATATGTTTTGAGCTTTTCTCTGTAGTGAAACCTTTCTTTAGTCTGGTTCTCAAAGGAGCTGAGGCTTATAGGACCGTGCTCCATCCGTGTGTGTT
>NW_009259273.1:222372-227240 GCF_000687185.1 Egretta garzetta
TGAACCTACCAGTATATTTAAACCCAGTGTGACAGAGATGTACAGCTATTAAGGATACTTCATTTCTTGCAGCTTTTGTAAAAATACATTCTTGGATAGCCATAAGTAACCTTAGGAGTGCATCAGCTGGAAAAGAGTGAGGTGATCTTACTTGTTATTAGACATCAGAGATCCTCACGGAAGCAAGCCCTAACAAATGGTACAGTCATAAGAAAAGCATCAACCATCAGAAAGACATGTACACGAAACGAGGCTTTGCGAGTTCTGGTATTGTGGGAGCTGGTTGTTCAAAGACAGCAAAGGTTCAAAGGCAGCTACGGCACGCTCTACACATTTTTCTGCTGCAGATTCATCAGGGCGGGCAGGGCTTTTGTGCAGTCAAAGCCCGAGCAAGATCAGGACTGTACAAGAGTTCAGACTCTTGTCTGAACTCTGAAGTGCATAAACTATACCAACACAAGCACTTTCATGCTGCCACAGTTGCAAATATATTGGGAAAGTTCTGCAGAAATGACTATCCTGGGAATGCTGCAAGAGCAGAATGTGTGTTGTAACAAGACACACGTGCCTGGGGGATCCCACAGCTACAGAAGCTGAGGCTCAGAGAAAGTCAACGAATATTGCAGGAGAACGGCGTCCCAGCTGCGGATCCGCAGGCGCCTGTGCTCCCGATGCTGGCGGCTGCCATTGCGTGTGTGTGTACGGGCACGTGAGATAACGCAACCTTTCCTCTGTCCTTCCCTGTTCTCTGAACAGACCTGCTTCTGCTAGACTCTCACTGCTCCTAGGTCTCTCCACAGTCTCACAAAACACACTTGGGAAGCACAGATAAGGAGGTTCCATGAAATATGAATTATTGTGTGCATGCAGGGAGATCTCCTCTCTCTCCCCATGTCCCTTTCACCTGTGGCAATGCACGATTTCAGGCTGCAGCTGAAAACAGACCCTTCTCGGTGCTTTCCTCTTTGCCCCTTCTGCAGTTTAACATTCAATGCTTTATCTCTGCAAAGCACGTTGGCAGATGTGTTTCTATATAGAGTGCAAATTAACTGCATGGAGTGAGGCTGAAGTGAGTATCAAGGCAAATTCTGTGGGTAGGAGACAGACCTTGGTACCATTTTCTGCTGCTCAGCACTTACTCTTTCCTGCACTAAGGTTTTGGGATGTTTATGGATGCTAAGCCCGGTTCTGCATGGTTTCCTGTGTGGACAGACTGAACTGCATAGGAATTACTCCATCCTGCCAGGCAGATAAACATGCAGTGTGCTAAACTGCATCAAGACCACGAGCTTTTCAGAAGAGCTCAGCATTAGCCTAATTTTGCTCCCAGTGGTATTGAATGAGGCAGAATTAGGCTAGAGCTGAGCTTCTCAAAGCTGTACCCTATCTTCCTCGTGCTGTAGTTGTCTAAAAATAAGGAGTCCAATTAAATCAACAGCAGTACAAAGTATGAGGGAATGTATAATTAATTAAAAAAAATCAAAGGTTGTCTTACAGCACTGATCAGCATTTAGCAGTCCTGCCACCGGCTCTTACTCTTTTCATTCTTCCTTTTTAATCAGTGATTATTGTTGTATCTCCTTACATTACGATCACATATTCTGGTAGTATTTCAATGTGACTGCATTCCCTGGGAGCAGTAAACCTAGTCGCAAGAGGAAAATGAGAAACTCCATTAAAAGAGGAAGGGAAAAATCTGTTACTGGCTCCAGCCCTGGTCCTGACACCAAACTGGAGCCCTGGTATTGGTGAAGGGTAAAAATTTGCTCGCTGTGATAGTCAAGGCCTTCATTTGCAACGCAGCCCTGATGAGAAGCTAAAGTCTGAGAGAGAAAAAATTGCATGTCCAAAGTCATCTCTCCTGTAGGTTTGTGGGAAGGGGCGTAAGGGGAGGTGCACTAGCTCAAAGCTCTTGCTTTCCCTATTGCTATTGTTTCTAGCACTCACTCCCCAAAACCTGGGTTTTTTGGTCTACCAAGAGAGCATAAGGAGGCCACCTGTGAGCACAGGGCTTTGTCACCTCCCAAACAAGTGTTTCACGCTTTTCCTCTTGCAGTGCAGCGTGAAGGGAGCTGGAGAGGATGTGCTCTTCTCAGTTATCCTGGCAGGAATCCCCAGGAACTGTGCTGGATTCACAGCAAATCTGGAGTGACTCCATCTGGGTCGCGGGGAGCAGAATCTGGTTTATATTTTGAGTGCCAGCTGTTAGTAGTGGGAAACAGTAAGACGACATGGTAGGAGAATCCGTATCACCCCATTCTGGTGGTTCTTCATAATTTCATGCCTAGATTTCTCCACCTTTCCTTTACCTAGTCAAATTTCAGGTTGAATCTGTTCCTTCATGGCAGTAAATGTGGACAGTTAAAAAGCCTCGTGATACGGCGATAGTGTAAGGAGACTTCGGCCTCAAGGAAAGGTTGGGGAGCATTTGCTCCATTAAACCAGGAGCGGTGGCACCAACTGCTCACTTCATGGGTAGTTTCAGTGAAATGAATGAATCTTGTGATGGTGGCATCTTTCCTTTTAAATATCGTTATTTGTACTGTAGATACCTCCATCCAGACTTGTCTTTACTGTCAATGGAAGCACTTGTAGGGCAGGTTTACTTTTGGGGAGGGTAGGCATTTCAAATCGGTCGGATGAGTCATGCTCTCTAAGTGCCCGTTTCTTCCCATTGCCTGCAAAAAGAGTGAGATGACTGGTCCAGACACGGGCATCACCTACTGACATGTAAGGTTATGTCAAAGTACTCCTGCCCTCGATTTTTCTGTGTCTATTCTCTGTTTCTCGTTGGCGCTCTCTATCCTGTCCTCCTGTATATTTAGATCATAAATTCGCCTCGGCACTGTAAACTCCTGCAATGCATGACATCAGTGTGACGGTATCTCGGGATCTTTCAGCAGTACCATCACAAAAATAACGGTACAATACTTTCCAATTAGTATATACAGACAGGAAAAAAAAAAAAAATCAGTTGTGAGAGACAAACTATTCATAGCGTGGTCTCTACACTATCAAAAGAGCTGAGGGGGAAGTTCTTTTACCTTAAGCCATGCAAGCAGCTTTTATGTATGACTCACAGTTTCTTTATCCTCAACTAAACACCCCTTGTAAGAAGCCTGATAGAAATTATTAGTAAAACATCACCCATCTCTGGGTTTTGGTGAAGTTTAGTAGAAAGTTATATCCCTGCAGTAGAGCAGTGTACGACAGCTCAAGGAGGACTAAAAGGGATCGCATTCTTGCAGAGCTCCCCGAGATTTCCACGTGACGGCTTTAGGACTCGTTTTTGTATCCACGTCTGCCCTGGGCTATATCACAGCAGTGTGTCTGTTCGACAGGAGGGACTCTTTTCGGTTTGAAATGTAACTTCAAATAGTTCCTGCATTGTTGATTTGCAATGTCCTTTTGGATATCCCGTCACGTATGAAGGACGAGTTCAGCACTGCAAACCCTCACTGTACTCACTGGTCTAGTTTGCAGAGCATATTTCTGAAGGATCACCCCCTCAGATAAGTCCTTCAAATAGATTCAGGATTCCAGGACACAGCCCTGTTGCTGCCAGATTTAAAAATAAAGATCTCTGCCAGGTTTTTTTTTATGTAGGGAAGAGTCATTTCTACTCCTCTGCTGCCTTTGCTGACTGGGCACTCGTTTCCAGCTCTAGGCTGCTGCTCTGAACTACGCATTTGAAGTTATTTTTGAAATGCGTTATTACCATGAAGTTGCATCCCTCCTTTTTTGATGCATAATTTAGATTTTAGCCTCTTATAAATTACAAGCCTAAGGAACCGCTGATGCTTCTGGGAAAAAACAACAATAATAAAACTGTGCGAAATATTTTTTGTTCTGGATATGAACACATTCATACTTCTCTGAGTTTCCCCTATTTTTGTCTCTGGGGTGTGTACATGAACACAGAACCTCTGTTGTTTGGTAATTCACCCATACCGATGAGATCGCATGAATTCTTGCTGCACATCACCCGTGTCATGAGATCACAGTTCTCTGTGGTACCCTAATGGATGCATGGATGGTCGGATGGATGGACTATGGGTGGAAGAGAAATTAGAAGCAGCTTTTTTTCTAATGGAGGAGCTTCTTCATTGCAGAAAAGGAAGACCAAGCAAAACTCAGGGAGAAACATGACTATTAAAGTCATGAGGGACTTCAGTAGCTAGATAGAGTGCTGGATTCGGTTCTCTTTTGCTGGTTGATGTTGACAAATCTATTTATTTGTGGGTGCATTTTACACTGTGCCCAAAACAGAGGCAGTGAGGTTAGTGAGGCCTCTGGCTGCTGCTGCTATTCTTTAGGTTACCGTAGATTTCTTCCAAAATCTGCTGAAGCTCACAGACGAAAATTCCAATGGCTTACAAAAAGCCTTTGGGACATCTATATAAATTGGTCTGACTCCTTCGGGATGGGCAAAAAGATGCTTTTTACGTGTGTGCTCCAGTTCAACGTGGCTACATGGAGGGAGGGATCTGCTTCTCTGCATTTGGTTTCAGCATCTCCTAAGATGGAGGAGAGTTTTATAAGCTGTGGGCTGCACAGGCACTGTGAATTTTGATCATTTGGGCAAAAAAAATTCAAATGTCAGTCACCGAAGTCAGGCATGTCAATAGGAACCTAAACGAAATTGCCTTGATTTTCAAATGTGTTGATCAAATCTGTGGCTCCGAGGGTCAGCAGGGACTCGGCATTTTTGTCAAATTGCATTGGTTTTGTTTTGCTTTATATGGATGTTGCTGCTTAACTTACCAAACCCAAGCCTGAATGTCTTTGGCTTTAGTATTTCTAATTAAAGGTGCACGCATTTTGGATAAGATCCCACAGTATATGAAATGCCACTGCTCCCTGCTGAA
>NW_009259273.1:227286-233468 GCF_000687185.1 Egretta garzetta
TTGGCTTAAAATTTGTAATACCGAGTCCAAAGTTAATTAAAATCACAGAAAGTAAACCTTCTGTTGAGAAACAACTAGAAGGTCTGAAGATTTAAGATGGCTCTGCATTGTACGTGAGAGCTAATTGTACGGGTTCATCTGTGCTGCTCCTGAGGTTAAAAAAAAAAAATGCCTCGAAGTACCTATTGAAGTAAAATTGAGACACAGTGGGGGGTGGAAAAAAAGTCTAAAATGGGATGTTTTTCTAAGTATTGAAGGCAACATCAGCAGTTTTTTAAGTATGTAATTTATAAGGGAAGTGACTCAAATGAAATTATGCACTTTAAAAAATCAGCAAAGTGTTGAGGGCATAATAACCTTTGAAGAATTTTAAAAGCCTTTTCATATTCGTATTATTAGAGTTCCTCAATCCTGTAATTTTACTTCCTCCTTCTTTTTTTTTTTAATGGCACAGCTCCTAATATCAAGTGATTATTTCAGAATCAATGAGTTTCATTAGAAAAAGCAGAGTCAATCCATACCCTTCCTGGCTGGGGAGAAAAGCTTAAGAAAACAACTTAAGTGTATCCTAAAACCTTAGAGAGCACGGTGGAAAAAAAATTCCAGGTTTTAATGTTCTGGTTATTAAATCTCACTGTCTTTAAGCCCATCTCATGAGCTTCTGTCCTTAGTCATAAGCCCTCAGTTTTGCAGTCCTCTATTGGAGTAGGTGCAAGATGGAGAGAAAAAAGGGTCAGAAGCTCCCCATTCTTCCATCCCCCTTCGCCTCCCTCCTGTGGCCGTTCCCCACAGGAATTAAAAATATATGGCAGTTTATGGTGAGGATGTGGCTAATTTTCTGTATCCCTCCATCCCATTAACAGTGAGACCTGCCAGAGCATTTTTTGGGGCAATCCACTATTGTTTAAAAATCCACTCACTATATTAAAGGCACCATCATTTTCCTCCTCTCTTCTCTCAAATCAAGGTGGCTTGAATTAATTCAGACATTACTCATACAGAAAAGGCAAAAATGGCTGCACTTGCTGAAAGAACCTTCTCTGTGAGCATTCTAATCCACTGTTGACGTTTTTGTTTCTATTGCGGTATGTGACACTTGATCTTTGTGATACTCGAGAAGTATTATATTAGATCAGATAAAAGGCCTGTGCAGACCATTCTTTTTTTCTGCTCCGTGGCCAGCAGTGAGTATTAAAACCAGTTTAAAAGCAGGCACACAGAAGCCATTTCCTCTGCCCATACCTTTGCCCCTTCCCAGCAGTTCCCTGGCAGTTTAAGTATTTCTTGAGCCAAAAAGTGCATCTGAATGGCTGCGGTAGATGATCTCTGAACCCACGTTCGCTTTCCCCCCTTACAACACCCTGCTTCTGTGACTTCCACGCTGTAGTTACTTGTCGCGTGAAAAAGTTCTGCCTTGAGCTTGTTTTAAGCCTTTTGCCTCCTGCACCAGCTGTAGGACCCAGGCAGCCTCTTAACATCGCCTGTGGCCAAAGCAATGTATAAAATGGTAACTGGCATCATCAGTATAATACACCAGGGAGCTCCAGGTCAAGTGGTGGAGGACCTTTACCAAGACCAGAACACGTGGTCTTGGGTAAAAGCCAAGTAAGCGACAGCCTCACACCTTGGCCTTTTCCATGAGGATTAAGCGTTTTATGTAGCCCCAAAATCAACTTTTTTCCTCTCTGAGAACTATGTTTGCAACCAAAGCGTGCGTTTTTCGTCATTGTTGAAAAGAGCTGAAAATGTTCTGCTTTCAAATTTGGATTTCTTTTTAGGGAGTGCGTTTTCTGATGAAAATAGAAAATGCTGATAAACTCTTCCACTGAATATTTCTGCCTTTCCTTGCCTTTGTAACAGAAATTATAGTTTGGTAGGCGTTTTTGAAGGTCACCTGGAGGCAGGTTGATTGTGTTATCCTCCAGACTATCTCTGCTGCACGAAAGGTAACACCCCTGAATAAACTCCCCTCTGCCTTTGACCCAAAGATTGCAAACACCCTTGCCAAAGGGGCTGGGATTTGCTTCAAAAGCAGTCAAACAATAACCTTTCAATGGATTCCATCACTTCCGTAATAAACAA
Source organism: Egretta garzetta (assembly GCF_000687185.1). Classification (NCBI taxonomy): domain Eukaryota; kingdom Metazoa; phylum Chordata; class Aves; order Pelecaniformes; family Ardeidae; genus Egretta; species Egretta garzetta. The sequence goes on from NW_009259273.1 coordinate 229,369, forward strand.
AACATCATTCCCTTTCAAGCTTATCTGAGTGCCAAGTTCTGTGGTTACCGTACAATAGCTGTATTGTTCTTGTATGCTGCAGGCTAAAATGTATTTTGGTAACTGCTGCTCTTTATAACACAATTGTCTGATGACAGTTATTTTAGCAAACCATTAACTCCTTCAGTCCGAGAGAACCTCTTCCAAGCAGGCTGGATAAGCCTCAAGAAGTCGACTTCTCCCACTGAGCATTGAATAGAACAGAAAGTAACATAAACTTGGGACTCTCAGTGTTAGATAACATGTAAATCATGGTGACTCATAGTGGAAAGTCATAGATAAAAATTACACAAAGACTTTTTTAACCACCATCTTATGATTTTTGCCCTGTATGTGAGTGTGTCAGATAGACTCACACATACTTCAGAATAATGCTACTATCTGTCCATCCCCCCACCTGGCAGCTGTCTTGGAAGATATGAGATACAGAATAAAATTGTACGTGCATATTCATATTCACGTCACATTCCCCGTTGAGGTATGAATGAACCCTGAAACTGTTTTACTCACGGGTACATTTGTGACAAATATGACAATTCCCACAGTTGTACTCGCATAAAAAAGCTCGCTGTTTTTGGTAGAGTGCCTGGGTTACAAATGGATATTCCCTTTTACAGTTTGGAAAACAGGCATAGGGAAAAACCACAAAGTTAGTGGGTGATCCTAAGCAGTGAGAAGCTTGGAGATAGATTCAAGGTGATGGTTTCCCAAGATTCCCTCCTTGAACTAAACTGCAAGAACCAAACAAGCCTACAAGAGCTGCTTGGAAAGAAGGCCAGAATAGGCAGAATATCTGGCTCTTCATGGCAGGAAACATTGAGAACAAGGTGGTTTTTTTCAGTGTGTGCGTGTGGTATTTTTGTAATTCAAGCTCAAGTTACAAACTCTGAAAACAAACCAAAAAGAAGAGCCAAAAAGTTAACATGAGTTGGGGACCAATTCCAGCAGTGACTGAAAGTTTAAGGACAGGAGATATTCCTTTCCCCTGAATCAGTAAAGCCCGTGCTAACATCCCAAACTCTGCTAAGGAAACATGCCAGTGAGAAGAGAGAAAACAGCTTGGCAAAAACAACAAAAAAAGATTTTCATTTCTGAAGGACACAGGTTCATAAATAAGTGCCAGAAACTGTGGCTGGATTTCTAGAGAAAGGCTGAAAAAGTGCATTATATTGTAGAGAAGGAGTTTCCATATTACTCATCCTGCCCATCTCCCAGACAGCCCAGAATTGTTCCCGGTAGTATCGTCTGGTTTGCTCTCCTCAGCTCAGTAGTCAGAGGCTCAAGGAACAAGGGCAGCCGACCTTACAATTAGAAATGTTCTTCCTACTGTTCCCCCGTAATTTGCCTTTGCTCATTTTCATGCATTAGCCTTTATGAACTTTACGAGGCAACCTTAATTGCATTCCCTTCTGCCTGCTTAGGGAAGGACTTTTTTTTTTGCATGGATTGAAAGCAGGTTTGAAGCCAGGGCCAGAGCACAGAGCTCTGGCAGCCACACCAAGGGAGCGCGCCCACCGACTGCTAACAGCACTGGGCTGTGAGTCCTGCGTACCCACCGCTTCGCCAGCCCGTGATGCTCCAGCAAGGCCAGGAGATTCACAGCCCTGTCACTCAGCCAACCTACATCTTATTCCTTCCATTCGTTCGTCGTAGCTTTTATCTGAATTTCCTTGCTTTGTCGAGAGCTCTCTGCTGTAGGTACTTCAGGAGAACAACGTCTTTGATGCTTTTTTTTTTTTCTCCCTGTGCATTCTGGAGCACCTGAGCTGGGATTTTTTCTGACACACTGAAGCGTGAGCTTCCCAAAACAACTCTGGTTTTAAAAATCGCCTTGTTCTGCAAACATCTAAATTGCATAACTTCTTTAGCCTCCTCGAAAAACCCCATCCCTGAAAGACTTTGTTAGAGCTCATCTATAATGTCCATGCTGTGCATGCTGAAATGTGGCTCGGTGTGGGGTCAGTAACTCGCAGAGGACGATGAATCGCGTTGTACATACACGGGATGTTACAAGGGCTAAAGTTTCTGTCTTTCTAGGAAGCTCTGTGGGCAGACCCTTCGCAGCCCTGCGCTCCCGTTTGCCATGCAAAGCCCACCTCTGTAGAGGATGACGAAGCAGGCAGTTCTGTGCTACAGTCCCCATCCTCCCTGATTTTCCCTGTCTGTATTCACGTGATGTTACCTCGCCATTACTTAGGTGGAGCTTTTTGTAGTAGAGGGCATCAATATATGTATGAACAGTGCTTACTAGTTTGTGACCTTGATGTCAGAAGGAGGCTTTTTGGTTCTACCAGCACATGCATTATTAATGCAAATATCATAACAACTAGTGGTAAGGAACCAGCATTTTCTTCCCTTGTACTACGCCATAGTCTGTGAGGATAGATCAAGTGGCTTCGTTTGTATTTGCGGTGTGTAAGCCAGAGCTCCTTAAAAACGCTGGCATTTTCAAAACTTCCCTAGATTTTTCTTATTAACTTGAGAAATTGTTTTTTAAAATGGTGAGCATTTTTTATGTCCGGTCAACAAAACCTGGTTGTGGTCACGCTGTACGGGGACTAGCAGATTATAGCTGGGGAGAAAGACAGAAAATGTATGCTAGGCTCATCTATAGGTTTCAGGGAGGCCACTCATAAACAAATACACATTAAAAGCCATTTACAGGAATGATATATTCAGCTCTCAAGGTGTCAGCATATGTGTCTGTCCCCAGAGCATGAGTTGCTGTAGCTCCTTCTCAGTCCAGAGCTAAGTGAACTGCAACTGTATTTTTTTGATCCTGTAAGAACTTTTTGGATATTTTTTTTTCAGAGAATCATCACTTTTAATCGCCTAGCATTGCTATTTTCCTGTTTCTCTCTAAAACTAAATCCTATTCATACTAAATGCATTGGCTAAAGTATTTTTTCTTAGTTCAAAAGAAAAAGGCCAAATTGCATGCAAAGAATTTTTTCTAACCAACAATTTTTATAAGAGGAAAGAGAAGGTAAAGAAGTCAAAAGGGAGAAGTCAGTGCTGAGGTTTATGTAATTTGCTCTGTCTCCTGCAGCAGGAGCGTTTGTACCGGGGTACCACAGGGATTAGACGTGTGATATACGGGGGAGAAATCGGTGTAGAATTTTGGGTTCATTAAGGAACATTCACAGGGCTGTAATTCAGGCTTAGAAACGATTTTTTAGTTTTGGTTATAGACAGATGAAGTTTCATGACAAAAGCCACTAGGATCCCATGGAAATGATATGTTTTAATCCTTAAATAAGAAGTAGAGAAGCCACGAGTCTGACAAGCCCTCTGAAGCGTGAGGAGTCCTTCCTGGCCTCTTATCGTGTCACCGACGGGACCGTGAGAAGCTGCTTTTGTATTCCTGCAGACCGACATTTTCAAGGTAGATAAATACACCTGAGAAAACTGCATGGTTAGAATAAACTCTCACAACCCCCCAAAAAGTTTGATCAAAGCCAGCTCAATCGTCAGTATCAGACAGAAGAGTTAAAAAGACAAAAAAACCTAAACCAACAAAAAAACGCCTGTGCAAAAGCGGGGAGAAATGTAAAGGCTAAAGGCTGCTCTAACCACTAAGTATCAACTTCATCGCCCACCCACCTCCCACATGCAACTAGAAATAACTTTAAATAATTTATTTAAGTGTGTCTGTATTGCAGTTACATATTTAATGACTTAAAGAGACAGAGTTTCTCTTAGGAATAAATTTGAGTTTTCCATACTTTGAAGGTAAGCATTATTCCTGCACCCTATTTTCTGAGAATTTCAGAATGTTTTACAGCGCTTCGTGGATTAAACTCTATGCTGCCATCGCAGGTAGTCATTACCCCCATTAACAGAGAAAACCATGGCATGAATGGGTTTAGTAGCTAAACTTAGAACACGGTAATTCAGTGAGAGAAGGAACAAGCTAATTCCCCTGTCCTGCTTGCTGAACATCAAAAGAAAAAACACTCCTCTAATCTTTCTTCTGCTCCTATTGTTTGTTGCCCCAAGAATTGTCTTTTCACAGATAATAATATATTCAGGGACTTAAGGGCAAAAAGTTAAGCAGGAAT